>NC_035435.2:44774593-44962093 GCF_002127325.2 Helianthus annuus
TCTCACCAAAGGTTCGGAGTTCTTGCACATTTTCTGCACTCATTGGGGGTGCAGGAGCTGGTACTGGGTTTGGGAACTGGGGCATGGGTTCTTGGTAAGGATAAGGGTTTTCTAGAATTTCCCTGATGTATTGATCATTATCATAATAGGGGTCTAGAGGGTCCAACTCTGGGTAGGCTGCTAGGTTTGGCATGGGTTCGTCTTCTGGTATTGGGTAGCGTTGTTGGTAATCCCTATGATCGTCAAACCACGGGTCGTAGTCTGGGTCTAAGGGATTGGGTGCTAGTACTCTAGGTATCTCTACTGGGTCAAGGTCAGGCATTGGGATTTGAGTTTCTGAGTTGACTTCAATTTCCATTGGTTGTGTGGGAAATAGTGGTAAGAGCTGGGGTGCTATGAGTTGCTCTAAATTTGGGTCTGCAGCTGTAGTTGCTAAAATATGAAAGTTTGCTAGCCTCCTATTTAGCATATCCTGGGTGTGAGCATTTGTTTCTCTCTTAACGGCTGCTAAAGCTCGCTATTGTTGTAACTTTTTCATCCTTTTCCTACGTTCATGCGCTCCTCTGCTGAACCATCCTCTCTTCTTGGGAGGGAATGGCTCTTCAGATTGGGCTTTGAACACGAATATCCCGTCTTTATTGTCAGCTGAATACCCTGAGAGGGTAGGCTGTAAAGAGGTGCCTTCGTCCCTAGGTGAGCTGGACAACTGACGGTAAGCGTCGGAAGATCCTTGGTCGCTCATACTGTAAACTAACAAATAGTCAAATAACATATAACGATAATATACAGATATGTACGTAGTTCTGTAATTAATTTCCTAACATATTGAATAAATTTTGGTATCAGCAGAACACTACTGTGGCTGAATCAGTGGCTTAGCTATGATACCACCTTCTGTCGAAACCTCCGTCCTCTAGTTACCCAGGAATGAGTGGTCGCGGCCAGTTTCAGTGGTATCGGTGTTTATCAGTTTGGCAGCAGAATTTACATCAGGACCGTAGTTAGAAAATATTTTATCAGAGTAAAATACCACGCTTTTATAATATTAAACACATGGGAAAAATCCCAAGTTTCAAGTACACACATTTTCATAGGGATAAACCCTATTTTCTTTATATAAAACATCTCTTTATTTAGGTAACTTTTATAGCCACTTTTCCAAGCCTTTAGTGCTGTCCAGCTGGCTTCTATTTGGCTTTCACATTTTGTTACCTGAAACGCGTTTAAAAACATGTTGTCAGTGGGAAATACTGGTGAGTGAATCCTAGTTTAATCCAGATTGGTAAAACCGTTTTACAGTATTGAGGGCGGTCGCGCAATTACATTTGTTTCCATCTACTTTAATTACCACCCCCGGTACTGTCAACCCGACTTGTGGTCATGTTACTACTCACAATGTAGTAACAAATTTTGTATACAAAACCCCAACATACCGACGATAATTGTAGAATACAAGTATTCAATAACTGTTAAATATAAATTAATACAATTGAGGTTTTATAAAAACAGTTTACAAAAAGGTTTACAAAAAAGGAGATTACTCACATTGCTGTCTTAGGGTTTTCTTTAAGGATTTCCTGGTGATTATCTATTAATTACACAAATGCACACATGTTAGTATAATAACTCAATATTTACATTAGTAATACCCTCCCCGAGACGTCATTCCAACGACTACGTCGGGCAGAACCTCGACAGCCGTTACGGAACCCTAAATCAATCGGGCAGCGTATCTAATACGTAACCGGGGGTTATGATACTTACAACGAGGCAGGGCTTCGCTAATTAGGGGGTATTATGCCCGGGTATAGTGCCTACTATATAGAAATTGAGAGAGAAAGTTTGAGAATTGAACGAGTTGGACTGAAGGCCGATCAAGGGAATTTATAGGGCTGGTCGACAGGTCCGTCACGCCCCGTGACGAAGGAAGGCAGCGCCTTCGCGGCCCGTGATGTACGGGGTCTTGGGCGTAGCCTTGCCCAGTCATGAGATAGGTTCAACACCCGTGAGGACACGTGGCGGCTCAGGGTGCGGCCCCGTAGCCAGGCACTCGCGCCCCGCGACGGCCCACAAGGGCTCTGTCGCGCCCCGCGACGACCCACTAAATTTTGTTTTTAATTAATTTTAATAAAAATAAAGGTATTCGGGGCCTGTTTTCGTGTACGAGGTGTATTTTTAGGACGTATTGGGACATCTTAAATATTTTTAGGGTGTCGAAATTATTTTGGAGGGTTGTTATATCCTCCCCACCTTGTTTTAGAACTCGTCCTCGAGGTCTACTGGAATAAGTGTGGATATTTCTTTTGCATTTTTGATTTAAGCTCCCAAGTGTACTCTGGTCCTCTTTTGGAGTCCCATTTCACTTTGACCAGAACTAATCTCTTGTGTTTGAGATTCTTGACTTTCCTGTCTTCAATTTGTAGAGGTTTTTCTACAAATTTTAACTGTTCATTTACCTCTATATTCTTAAGAGGTACTACCAGTGATTCATCAGCTAAGCACTTTTTGAGATTAGATACATGAAATACATCATGTATTCCTACCATTTCCTTTGGCAGTTGTAGCTGGTAGGCTTCAGGTCCTATTCCTCTAATAATTTCAAAAGTTCTAACATACCTGGGGCTTAGCTTTCCCTTTTTGATGAATCTTACCACTCCTTTCCAAGGAGAGACTTTCAATACCTTGTCTCTTACTTGAAATTCCAACGGTTTTCGTCTGGTATCTGCATAACTCTTCTGTCGATCACGTGCTGCTTTCAATCGGTCCTTGACTTGAATGATTTTGTCTGTTGTTTCTTGCACTATCTCAGGTCCGGATAGTTGCTTTTCTCCAATCTCTGCCCAACAGACTGGAGTTCGGTAGTTTCGTCCATAAAGTGCTTCGAATGATGCAGCATTGATACTGGTATGATAGCTGTTACTGTAAGAAAATTCTATTAATTGTAAGTGATCGTCCCAATTACCTCCAAAATCAAGTACACAAGCTCTAAGCATATCTTCCATTGTCTGAATTGTCCTTTCACTTTATCCGTCCGTTTTAGGATGATAAGCAGTGCTTAGATTGAGCTTGGTTCCCATGGCTTTTTGGAAACACGTCCAAAAATGAGAGGTAAAATAGCTATCTCTATCAGAAACAATTGATAAGGGAATTCCATGTATTGAAACTTTCATTTACACATAACTTAGCTAATTGGTCCATACTGAAGGTTTACTTCATTGATAGGAAATGAGCTGACTTAGTTAGCCTGTCTACAATCACCCAGATTGTATCATTACCTTTCCTTGTTTTGGGTAGTTTGGTAACAAAATACATTGTTATAAATTCCCATTTCCATACTGGCATCTCTAACTGCTGCAATAAACCTGAGGGTTTCTGATGTTCAGCTTTAACTTGTGAACAGGTTAAACACTTAGAAACGTAAGTTGCTATATCTTTCTTCTTTCCTATCCACCAAAAATTCTTTCTTAAGTCCTGATACATCTTATCATTTCCAGGATGCATTGTATACTTAGACTTATGGGCTTCTTCTAATATACAGTGGCGTAGGTTTCCTAATTTGGGTATCCACATTCTTTTCTTATGGAATCTCCAAATTCCATCTATCCTTGTTCTAGTTCCTTAATCATTCCTTTCAACAACTCAGTATCATCCTTGATCACTGATTCTTGTGCCTTTCTAATCTGTTCATTTAAATCTACTTGTAGATTTAATTTAAGAGAACGTATTCTTTATGGCTTTTCATGATACTTTCGACTTAAAGCATCAGCCACTACATTAGCCTTTCTTGTATGATACTGGATATTACAATCATAATCACTAAGTATCTCCATTGTAGGATCGTTGTTGGACCCAAACGAGTCGATCATAAGAGTTGTTAATCCGGATCAAGGGCGGAATCAATGAAATGGACGCTCAATGTAATTATAATGTCTCTTATATTGATTTAACACTGATTACAACCTGAGAACAATTTGGCAGCACTTCGTTACAAAATCCAGATCCCGTGTCAAATGAAACAGACAAGTGCACTATATATACTAGTGGGATTCCGCTCGAAATGGCATGGAGCACTTTCAAGCGGAATCACCTCTTTAACCACTAAAATTTGATTCTCGAACCTCGTGCACTGGTTATCCTATTCTAACCTATTACATGTGTGACACCCCAGGAAAATCAGTAAACAACACAACTAGCTTCCTTAGTAACCACATGCTAAATTTCGGGACGAAATTTCTTTCAACTTGGGGATAATGTGACAACTCGTATTTCCGAACCTATCTTTGTGTATGATGTAACGTATGTGAACATTATGTGATTATGTGAACTTGGTTGATTGATTGAATGTTTAATGAAATGATATGTGTTTTTACATGTGAATGTGTATGTACTTGTATGATCCGAACCGCACAACAACATAACCCAATCGCACAAGCCCAGTCGGGCCACACACTTTGTATCCGAACCAAGGGCAACCCAAGAAAAAGGGTTCGGCCCACTCCTTTTACACGAATACAAGCACCCATGTGTGGGGTTGCGTCTCATTAGTTGCAAAACTAGAACACACACATAACCCTAATCCTCTCTATCTCTCTCTCGAAGCCGACGGCAATCCTCATAGCCGAAGCCATCTCGTGAAGCTTTCTTGATCGGATCACCTTTGTGTTACCTTCTAATCGGTTAGTGTTTGTGTTTATCGATTGTATATTGATGATGTTATGATCTATGTATTTTACATGATGATTTAGTGATATCTTGTGATTTAACATGATATAAACGGATTGGATCTTAGTGTTCATGAAATCGGCTCGCATGTGTGTAATTGAAAAGGTTCATATTGATCGGATGTGCATGTTATTGAACTGGAACCGAATAGGTGTTAACCGACTGTTATGTCTTTGTGCTTCGGATGGTTTGCTTGATGATGTTACGGTTGAATAATGATCATGTTCGAATGATTGTTGAATAGTCATGACTAGAATATGTTTAAGTGTTGTGGTTATTGTTCATGCTTTATTCATATCTAGGGTTCATGAGAATCGACTGGAACATGCTTAATTTGATCGATTGTATGATAAATGGATAGTTAAAAACTGTTGATTGATAAATGGTAAGTTTGGAAACTGTTGAATGATTGTAACCGAATAGCATAATATCCAGATGGTAAAACGGATTGCACAAGTTCCCTTTCAGTCGCACAAGATCAGGTCACACAAGACCTGATCTGATCGCACAAGAGCCAAACGCACAAGCTAGGTACAACTGTTTAAACTCACGGTATAAGTTAGCTCTGCTTGATCGCACAAGACCTTGTGGATCGCACAAGATGGTGCCGATCACACAAGGCTTGGGCCACACACAAACCACTTGGACTTTTATACAGTTGGGCCCTAAAGCCCAAAACCTAGTCGCACAAGATAACCCTCAATCGCACAAGGTTATTTGGACCGCACAAGCTCTAATGAGCCGCATAAGATCACTATTTGTCGTCGTTTGGGCCATGTACATTTATGTTTGGGCTTTAACTATTTGGGCCGGGTTTACAATGGATCGCACAACATGTTGTGGATCGCACAAGGGTGTGCTGAACGCACAACATGTTGGGCCGGATATTGTTGGGCTTCCATTTAAGTCGCACAAGTATGACTATGATATGTACGTGGCTGTTAATGTGTTACCATGATCAATACGTGCTCGTAACCTGATAGCTTATGTGTAAACATACGTGCATTACTTGAACCTAGACCTGACTTGTATGGTAACCATGTTAGGACGTGGTTGACCCCTTATAGCTCAAGTAACATTTTCGTGTATCTGCCGAGCAAACCAAGGTGAGTTCACACTCTCTCCAAGGCATGGGATTCCTAAGGGTTGGGAATGGGTAAACGAACTAAACAATAATTTCTACCATCCTCTGGGAGTAGGATGCCAAGATTACACACTGGACCAAACCTCTATCATTTAAGTCCCTCATCATATCGACTTAATCGCCGAGGCCTATGGAGAGCGGGTCATTAGTTAATAGCGCTATTTGGTTTAACAAACCTCACACCGTGACAGTCGGACGGGCGTGTACTAATGGACTATGGGTAAAGGGTCAATGCTGATAGACATTGACTTAGGGCACCTCTTACATTTTCATAGCAATCGATACACTCGGTCTAGTAACACATGGGAAGCCCCCACTAGTCTTCGCAAACATGTCTGGGAGACCGCGATACGAATTAATACGATACATGGGTTACAAAACGAACTCATGATTTACGAAACGAACACGATAACTAAACAACCCACTGTGAACTTGCTCAACTTTGTTGTTGACTCATTGTTACATGCCTTGCAGGTCAATAGGTACTCAGGGAGCTTGCACAGGGAGGCGCAGTCGTTGTGCGGCATGGATTGTGGATGCCATGCTAAACACTTATGACATTTCAAACTTATTACTTATGTTGGGTTTTACATTTATGCTTCCGCTAAACATTGAACTATACTTTTGTTTTGAACACCATTTCATATTGTTTGGTTGAATTACATTTACTACTTACATTGTTCAATATGATTGGTGGCTTGATCCTGGTCATGT
Source organism: Helianthus annuus (assembly GCF_002127325.2). Classification (NCBI taxonomy): domain Eukaryota; kingdom Viridiplantae; phylum Streptophyta; class Magnoliopsida; order Asterales; family Asteraceae; genus Helianthus; species Helianthus annuus. Next base: position 44,781,174 of record NC_035435.2, read on the forward strand.
CACGCCTCCATGCGGTGATACCCCGCGTGTGGATTTTGGGGGTGTAACAGATTGGTATCAGAGCCATTGGTTATAGAGAACTTGGTTTTAATAAGGGGAAATAGTTTTTGTTAAAACCAGACTATAACCTGTACGGTGCTCAATGATCCACAACGACGCTTCGCTCCACGTGAAAGACTCGACATTCTAGGTGATATGATTTATGTTTACATTGCCTACTTGCTAGATTACATAGAAACTTTGCTCATGGTATGCTTAGATAAATGTAACAACTATTGGTTGAAAACACATATGTGCTTACTCTCTTCCGTCATCGCACTTTCGCGAACCTCTCCTTACCCATGTTTTCTTTGGTATGAAGATCATGGCTGGACGCGTTAACCTAACTCAAGCCCAGTTAACGGCTTTGATCAATGAACGAGTTGCTGAGGCACTCGCCGCCGCTCAGGCAGGAGGTATAACCTGCTATGGCAACTTACTCTAGGATCTTCAGATCCTACCCTCTCAAACCAACTCTCGTGTTTAATTTTTATTCCCTCTTGTCTACACAACAGGCCAGTTTGCTCAGCAGCCTGCATGCACGTTCAAAACTTTCATGGACTGTCATCCTAGCACTTTCAGTGGCACAGAAGGAGCAGTTGGACTCCTCCACTGGTTCGAGAAGCTCGAGTCAGTCTTCGAAATGTGTGAATGCCCTGAGGCACGAAGGGTGAAGTATGCCACTGGTACTCTCGAGGGCATCGCGCTGACTTGGTGGAATGCGCAAGTTCAGATGCTGGGGTTGGCGGCTGCCAAAGCCACCCCATGGAACGATTTCAAGGAACTGATCAAGCGGGCATACTGTAGTCGTGATGACACACACAAGCTGGAAGTGGAGTTCTTTAACCTGAAGATGACGGGGTCAGAAATAGAGGCGTATACGAAACGGTCAAACGAGCTGGCCATCTTGTGTCTAACTATGGTGGACCCTCCCATCAAGCGTATAGAGCTGTACCTCAGAGGCTTAGTACCAGAAATTCAAAGTCATGCGACATCGGCCAACCTTGCTACCATCCAGGATATTACTCGTCTAGCTCATCGTCTCACAGACCAGGCAGTGGAACATAACAGACTGCCTAAACGTATCAGTGCTACCACTACTGCTACTTCCAGTGACAACAAGCGAAAATGGGATGGAACCTCCAGCAAGGGTTCAACATCGGTTCAGTCCCAGGCACAGCGGCGAAAGACGGATGACTACCAGAGCCCCAGTCAGCAGTCTTCTGGTAGTCACGGGCAGGGTGGATATCGAGGAAATCACCCAAGGTGCAACAGATGTAATAGACACCATAGTGGTCAGTGCAACAAGGGTCGTTGTCAGCGGTGTCTCAAGATGGGTCATGAAGCTAAGGATTGCAGGAGCTCACGACCGGCGAATCAGAACCAGCAACAACAACCACCAGCTCTACAGAACCAGCAGCAGCAACAACAGCGAGGCAATAGGGGATGCTTTCAGTGTGGTGCTGAAGGCCACTTCAAGCGAGACTGCCCCCAGTTAAACCGAAACCAGAACAACAACAACAATGATCAGGGCAATGGGAACAACAACGGGGGAAACAATGATGGAAACAACGGTGCTAGGGGTCGTGCGTTCGTGCTGGGTCAGGGTGATGCAAGGAATGATCCTAACCTAGTGATGGGTAAGTTCATTCTCGACGACTCTTATGTTACTGTATTATTTGATTCGGGTGCGGATACCAGTTATGTGTCTTTAAAAGTTAGTCAAATGCTTAAACGTACACCAACTCCTTTAAACACCAAGCATGTCGTAGAGTTAGCTAATAGTAAGAGTTTAGAAGCCACGCACATAGTCAAGGGTTGTAGCATCGTTTTAGCTGGTCAGACCATCTCTATCGATCTCATTCCTATAATTCTGGGTAGTTTCGACATCGTCATTGGAATGGACTGGTTATCCCAACAGCAAGCAGAGATCCTATGCAAAGAGAAGATTGTTCGTATTCCTCGTTCCGGTCAGGAACCTCTCGTGATTCAAGGCGACAAGAGTGGTGCTGTGGTGGGCATCATCTCTTTCCTAAAGGCCCAGAAATGTTTGCGAAAGGGCCACACTGCTATGCTAGCCCTGGTTACGGACACATCAGTGAAAGAGAAGAAAATAGGCGATATTCCTGTAGTACGTGACTTCCCTCAAGTGTTTCCTGAGGAATTACCTGGGCTACCGCCTCATCGCCAGGTTGAATTCCAAATCGAGCTAGCTCCTGGAGCAGCACCCATAGCTCGAGCCCCCTATCGTTTAGCTCCATCAGAACTGGAAGAACTGTCCAAGCAACTACAAGAACTCTTGGAAAAGGGTTTCATTCGTCCTAGGTCTTCGCCCTGGGGAGCTCCAGTGTTATTTGTGAAAAAGAAAGACGGTACCTTCAGAATGTGCATTGACTATCGTGAACTCAACAAGGTAACCGTGAAGAATCGCTATCCTCTTCCGCGCATTGACGACTTGTTCGACCAATTACAAGGGTCGAGCTACTATTCGAAGATTGACCTGAGATCAGGCTACCATCAACTGAGGGTCCGTGACGAGGACATCTCTAAGACAACATTCAGGACTCGCTATGGACATTATGAGTTCCTGGTTATGCCCTTCGGATTGACAAACGCACCTGCGGTCTTCATGGACCTTATGAACAGAGTGTGCAAGCCTTACTTAGATAAGTTCGTCATAGTATTCATCGACGACATCCTGATTTATTCTAAGAGTTAGGAGGAACACGAGCAGCATTTACGACTTATTTTGGAACTTCTTCGTACAGAACAACTATATGCCAAGTTCTCAAAATGCGACTTCTGGCTTCGTGAAGTCCATTTTCTAGGCCACGTGGTAAACAAGGATGGGATTCATGTTGATCCATCCAAGGTAGACTCGATCAAGAACTGGCCTGCACCTCGTACACCAACAGAAATACGCCAATTCTTGGGTTTAGCAGGTTACTACAGAAGGTTCATCAAAGACTTCTCGAAGATTGCGCAACCTCTCACCTCACTAACGCAGAAGGGCGTTACTTATCGTTGGGGTAATACACAGGAAACAGCTTTTCAACACTTAAAGGATAGACTTTGTAGCGCACCTATCCTCTCATTGCCTGAAGGCACAGACGATTTTGTGGTTTATTGCGACGCATCCATTCAGGGTCTTAGGTGTGTGTTGATGCAACGTGACAAGGTCATAGCCTACGCATCACGCCAACTTAAAGTTCATGAAAGGAACTACACTACACACGATTTAGAGTTGGGAGCTGTTGTTTTCGCGCTTAAGATATGGAGACATTACCTGTACGGTACCAAGTGCACCATCTACACCGATCATAGGAGTCTCGAGCATATCTTCAAGTAAAAGGAGTTGAACATGCGACAACGACGATGGGTCGAGCTGTTGAATGATTACGAATGTGCCATCAAGTACCATCCGGGCAAAGTCAATGTTGTGGCCGACGCCCTCAGTCGAAAAGATACTGCACCTAGACGCGTGCGAGCATTACAACTTACCATTCAGACTAGTCTTCCTGCACAGATACGAGATGCTCAGGTAGAAGCATTGAAACTAGAAAACGTCAGGGCTGAAGCCCTACACGGCTCAAGGCAACGGCTAGAACAAAAGGATGACGGCGCCTACTATGTAACAGGACGCATCTGGGTCCCACTTTATGGCAACTTACGCGAGCTTGTAATGAATGAAGAACATAAGTCTCGCTACTCGGTACATCCAGGTTCGGATAAAATGTACCACGATCTCAAAACTACGTATTGGTGGCCTAGCATGAAAGCCCACATAGCAACTTATGTTAGCAAGTGTTTGACTTGTGCGAGAGTCAAGACGGAATATCAGAAACCATCAGGCCTACTTCAGCAACCAAAGATACCACAATGGAAATGGGAGGAAATTTCCATGGATTTTGTTACTGGCCTGCCTAGATCTCAACGAGGTAATGATACTATTTGGGTGATCGTGGATCGACTCACAAAGTCTGCACACTTCTTGGCTATTAAGGAAACAGACAAGTTCTCTACCTTAGCAGACATTTACTTAAAAGAAGTGGTTTCGAGGCACGGGGTGCCCACCTCCATAATTTCCGATCGTGATGCACGCTTTACTTCGGAACTGTGGCAAGCAATGCACAAATCTTTTGGCTCACGATTAGACATGAGCACAGCTTATCACCCTCAGACGGATGGGCATTCTGAACGCACCATTCAAACTCTAGAAGACATGCTACGTGCATGTGTAATTGATTTTGGAAACGGCTGGGAAAAGCATCTGCCATTAGTAGAATTTTCGTATAATAACAGTTACCACACCAGCATTCAAGCCGCTCTATTTGAGGCATTGTATGGGCGTAAATGCCGATCACCTCTTTGTTGGGCAGAGGTGGGTGATAGTCAGATTACTGGTCCAGAACTTGTGGTAGACGCAACGGAAAGAATTGCTCAGATACGGCAACGAATGGCAGCAGCTCGTGAACGTTAGAAAAGCTATGCTGATAAGTGCAGGAAACCACTCGAGTTCCAGGTTGGGGATCAAGTGCTACTCAAAGTCTCACCTTGGAAAGGTGTAGTTCGTTTTGGCAAACGAGGCAAGCTCAATCCGCGGTATGTCGGACCGTTCGAAATCATAGAAAGAATAGGCAAGGTGGCCTACAAACTGAATCTACTAGCAGAACTCGGTGGAGTTCACTACGTTTTCCACGTGTCAAATCTGAAGAAGTGTCTATTAGATGAGACCCTCATAGTTCCTTTGAAGGAGCTCACTATCGACGATCAGTTGCGATTCGTCGAGGAACCAGTTGAAATCACGGACCGGGATGTTAAGGTCCTCAAGCACACCAGAATACCTCTTGTTAGAGTTCGTTGGAACTCCCGTCGTGGCCCAGAGTTCACCTGGGAACGCGAAGACCAAATGAAACAGAAGTATCCCCAATTGTTCGCAAACAATGCAACCACTACTGTGGCTGAAGCTACTACAGAATTTCGGGATGAAATTCCAAATCAACGGGGGGATGATGTGACACCCCAGGAAAATCAGTAAACAACACAACTAGCTTCCTCAGTAACCGCATGCTAAATTTTGGGACGGAATTTCTTTCAACATAGGGATAATGTGACAACTCGTATTTCCGAACCTATCTTTGTGTATGATGTAACGTATGTGAACATTATGTGATTATGTGAACTTGGTTGATTGATTGAATGTTTAATGAAATGATATGTGTTTTTACATGTGAATGTGTATGTACTTGTATGATCCGAACCGCACAACAACATAACCCAATCGCACAAGCCCAGTCGGGCCACACACTTTGTATCCGAACCAAGGGCAGCCCAAGAAAAAGGGTTCGGCCTACTCCTTTTACACGAATACAAGCACCCATGTGTGGGGTTGCGTCTCATTAGTTGCAAAACTAGAACACACACATAACCCTAATCCTCTCTCTCTCTCTCTCTCTCGAAGCCGACGACAATCCTCATAGCCGAAGCCATCTCGTGAAGCTTTCTTGATCGGATCACCTTTGTGTTACCTTCTAATCGGTTAGTGTTTGTGTTTATCGATTGTATATTGATGATGTTATGATCTATGTATTTTACATGATGATTTAGTGATATCTTGTGATTTAACATGATATAAACGGATTGGATCTTAGTGTTCATGAAATCGGCTCACATGTGTGTAATTGAAAAGGTTCATATTGATCGGATGTGCATGTTATTGATCTGGAACCGAATAGGTGTTAACCGACTGTTATGTCTTTGTGCTTCGGATGGTTTGCTTGATGATGTTACGGTTGAATAATGATCATGTTCGAATGATTGTTGAATAGTCATGACTAGAATATGTTTAAGTGTTGTGGTTATTGTTCATGCTTTATTCATATCTAGGGTTCATGAGAATCGACTGGAACATGCTTAATTTGATCGATTGTATGATAAATGGATAGTTAAAAACTGTTGATTGATAAATGGTAAGTTTGGAAACTGTTGAATGATTGTAACCGAATAGCATAATATCCAGATGGTAAAATGGATTGCACAAGTTCCCTTTCAGTCGCACAAGATCAGGTCACACAAGACCTGATCTGATCGCACAAGAGCCAAACGCACAAGCTAGGTACAACTGTTTAAACTCACGGTATAAGTTAGCTCTGCTTGATCGCACAAGACCTTGTGGATCGCACAAGATGGTGCCGATCACACAAGGCTTGGGCCACACACAAACCACTTGGACTTTTATACAGTTGGGCCCTAAAGCCCAAAACCTAGTCGCACAAGATAAACCTCAATCGCACAAGGTTATTTGGATCGCACAAGCTCTAATGAGCCGCATAAGATCACTGTTTGTCGTCGTTTGGGCCATGTACATTTATGTTTGGGCTTTAACTATTTGGGCCGGGTTTACAATGGATCGCACAACATGTTGTGGATCGCACAAGGGTGTGCTGAACGCACAACATGTTGGGCCGGATATTGTTGGGCTTCCATTTAAGTCGCACAAGTATGACTATGATATGTACGTGGCTGTTAATGTGTTACCATGATCAATACGTGCTCGTAACCTGATAGCTTATGTGTAAACATACGTGCATTACTTGAACCTAGACCTGACTTGTATGGTAACCATGTTAGGACGTGGTTGACCCCTTATAGCTCAAGTAACCTTTTCGCGTATCTGCCGAGCAAACCAAGGTGAGTTCACACTCTCTCCAAGGCATGGGATTCCTAAGGGTTGGGAATGGGTAAACGAACTAAACAATAATTTCTACCATCCTCTGGGAGTAGGATGCCAAGATTACACACTGGACCAAACCTCTATCATTTAAGTCCCTCATCATATCGACTTAATCGCCGAGGTCTATGGCGAGCGGGTCATTAGTTAATAGCGCTATTAGGTTTAACAAACCTCACACCGTGCCAGTCGGACGGGCGTGTACTAATGGACTATGGGCAAAGGGTCAATGCTGATAGACATTGACTTAGGGCACCTCTTACATTTCGTAGCAGTCGATACACTCGGTCTATTAACACATGGGAAGCCCCCACTAGTCTTCGCAAACATGTCTGGGAGACCGCGATACGAATTAATACGATACATGGGTTACAAAACGAACTCATGATTTACGAAACGAACACGATAACTAAACAACCCACTGTGAACTCGCTCAACTTTGTTGTTGACTCGTTGTTACATGCCTTGCAGGTCAATAGGTACTCAGGGAGCTTGCACAGGGAGGCGCAGTCGTTGTGGGGCATGGATCGTGGATGCCAAGCTAAACACTTATGACATTTCAAACTTATTACTTATGTTGGGTTTTACATTTATGCTTCCGCTAAACTTTGAACTATACTTTTGTTTTGAACACCATTTCATATTGTTTGGTTGAATTACATTTACTACTTACATTGTTCAATATGATTGGTGGCTTGATCCTGGTCATGTCACGCCTCCATGCGGTGATACTCCGCGTGCGGATTTTGGGGGTGTGACAACATGATACAAGACAAAGTCAATAGACGTAATGCACTAACAGACTCCCCCTCGGATATTGACAACATGATACTTACATTGTTCAATATGATGGGTGGTGCTATAATTCAAGCAATGCGGAAAGTATTATTCGGGGACTAGGTCAGAACTTCCATTCAGCAGAAGTCCCGGAATAATACCCCATATATCACTGAGTATAAAGACCTAATATTTCAGAAAGAGAGACCTTTCAAACGAGATTTCAGGGGTTACCTATATATCCAAGTAGTGTTCCCCACGAAATAAGTGTTGGTGCACTACATCTGTTGATTCCGTCTAAGGGTCTAGGATCAGATCTTACATTGTATTGTATAGCATAGGGCACAAAATACGAGAAAACAGGAGTTTGTATAGGTGTTATAGTCTAGGGTCGCTCATAGGGTTATTAGGTGTTTGGATCGCTTATGTGTCATATGTGGGCCGCTTTTGTGTACAAGTCTGGACCGCTCATGTGTCACATGTCCACATGAGCGGACCCAAGACACTATATATAGGTGTGCTTGAGCGATCCACAGTAAGAAATGCCTTGTATTCCACGCCGAAGCTCTGCCGGTGTGAAGATCAAGCTGTAAATCGTTTCAAAACAGTAAAACAAGCAGTTAGGAAGAAGTACTAGCTATATCTACTTGCTTTTCTTATTATTCCGCATCTGAATTGCAAGAGACAACCTCTGAACGACTCGTTCGGGTCAGCATTCGATCCTACAAGTGGTATCAGAGCTTGGGAGGAGGTTTTCTACAGATTATAGCCGGATTTCATTGTTTCTTCTCACTTCTACACCTTCTTTTCTCATTTCCGAGAGATATCACGGTTGAAATTCGTTCAAAAACTCACATACTGTGCGCAATAGTACTTAGACAAACCCTGGAAAGTTTGAAGACAAAATTCGAAGGTTTTATGGACCAAATCATGTTCGTAATGTGGACCGCTCGTAGTGACGTCACTGTGAATCGCTTTTAGGACATGTTCTGAACCGCTCATACGTACAAATTTTAATTGGTTCGCTCGAATTTTACCTCTGGACCGCTCCAAAATTAATTTCTGGATCGCTCGTAGTACATTCTTGGACCGCCCGTAAGACAGAATCTGGACCGCTCAAATTTACAGTTCTGGACCGCTCCAAATCAATTTCTGGATCGCTCAAAAATTAATCTTCTGGATCGCTTATATGTTCAATCAGAATCGCTTTTCTGTCAGTTGTCTTGAAAATCGTGCTAAGTCAATATGAATTCTGAATTTTACAACGCATTTGCTACATCGACTACTCCAGCCGCAATTGCTCAAGCAATGAACTTAGAAAATGAGACGGGAACGACTCAAAAGCCCCCTAGATTGATGAGCATTGAGGAGTACTATGGGTGGAAAGATAGGTTTGAAAACTGGGTTCAAGCAAATCATCTTAGATCTTGGGAGTGTATATTGAAGAAATACACTTTGCCTAGAACAGAGTTGCAAGTTATTAAAGAGATATATGAGTTTACTGAGCAAGAACGAGCAATGTATAGATCCGAGAAAATGATAATCAGTTTGTTGCAGCTGGCTATTAAAGAAGATATATTCATCTTGTTACAGCACGATAAAACTGCTAAGTCGATTTGGGATGCATTAAAAGTTAAGTTTGAGGGAAGCGAAAACATGATTAAAAGCAAGAAAGCTTTATTAAAGAAAGAGTTCGATCTGTTTAGTAGTTTGCGAGGAGAGGATACTAAGAAATTGATTGAAAGATATTGTCACCTGGTGCGATCGTTATCGATGTTGGGAGTTGAAAAAGGTCGTGAGGAATGGGTGGATAAATTGGCTGACGCGTTACCTCAGAAAGAGTGGGGAATGTATTTGATGATCTTGAAGAATACGGGTGTGTACGATGGGTTGACGATCTCACAGTTCATTGAGAAAATAGAAAGTCAAGATCTTGAACAGCAAAAGATCGCGAGGATGAATAGTCCAAGTGGTCAACAGGATGTGAAGATGTATTATCGTGGTAGTATTCCAGCGACTGAGTCTGAAAGAAGTGCGAAAATTCAAACCGCTTTCAGTGCTGGTGACTCATCTGAGAAAGCTGATCAGGGTTCTAACAAGAGTAGCAGCAGGTTTTCATCGTTTCCGAGCGTAAATCCAAAAGAGACTAACACTAGTTTTCAGTCTCAAAGTACAAAAACTGGAAACGGATATGTGATTCAATGCAATATAGCTCTCAACCTTCCAGAAGGTCAAAGCTTCTCCGAAGACACTGCGAAAGATCATATGGCACTTCTGGGTTCAGTTCTGTTATCCTATGAAGGTCTAGTGGCTGGTCGGATCGGAAATCCTATGCTCACTAAAGAGGATTACGATCAAATAGACGCTGAGGAAATGGAACTTATGGATATCAAATGGTGTCTTGCAAGTGTTCTTCGTCGGGCTGAGAAATTCAAAACTATTACCGGGAGAAATGACTTTTTAGATGCTCATGTTTCAACTTTAGGTTTTGATAAATCTAAAGTTACTTGTTTTCGATGCAGGGAAAAAGGCCATTTCAAGCGGGAGTGCAAAGGAAGAGAAGCTAGCGGAGCACAGAATCCATTCGGGAAAGATGATTATTATCGCAAAGCTATCTATCAGCAAGTTGGGCAATCCCAAGAACCTCAGACTGCTCATGGGAGAAAGATTGAAGATCCTAAGAGAGCATGTTTGGTAGATTTCAGCTGGAGTGATTACATATCATCTGAAGCCACAGAAGCACGCATTATCGATCAAGATGATGAGAAACTACCTGAAGGTTTCAGTTGGGATATGTTTGTGGATAAGAAGGGAGAGTTCAAAGCCTTCATTGCCAAAATTGTCCGAGAACCAAATTTGTTTGCTACTTGGATGAGATCTATCGGAGAGAATGTGAAAAGTGAAGATGAACAGTCTGTGTCATCTGATGAAAGTTCAGACAGTACTGATAAATTTTCAGAACACTCTGGAAATGTTTTAGATAGCTCAGATGATAGCATACAGAGTTTAGATGAACTTGAGCAAAATGAAAATGTTCCAGAAAAAGAAGTTTTTGACAAAACACCGTCTGATTCTGATATATCAGATGGTGATTCTGATAAATCTATACACTTTGATAAATCACCTGATAACAGCAGCAGTGATGATGAGAAAGAGGAACACATAAATATTAAAAAATCTCATTTGTCTCCTGAAAATTTTCATTTTTATTTTGCAGAAAAAATGAAGAAACTGAAGGAAACACAAGCTGCAAAAGAACAACAACCTGGATCTGAAGGTGATGTTCAGAATGTTGAAAGTGTTGTTGAGAAGGTTATCAAGGTAGAGAAAGAAGTAGAAAAGGTGATTGAAGTAGAGAAAGTGATTGAAGTTGTAAAAACAGTCGAAGTTGAAAAAATTGTTGAAGTCGTCAAGCCATGTGAGAAGTGTTTGAAAGTATGCAAAGAATGTGTAGCAAAAGATGACATCATAGCTGAGTACGAGAAAAAGAAAGAGCAGTTATTGTTCAATCTCAATTATGTGAAGGAATCGTACGATATGTTGAACAAAACAGTAACTGGTCTCCAAACAACAAACTCAGAAAGAGAACAGGAGCTGACAATGATGAATGCAACTTTAATGTCGAAACAAAAAGCTATAAATTTTTACATTGAAGAGAGTGCCAAATGGAAGCAAGAGTTGGAAACTGAAAAGATTGAAAATGAGAGAATTAGGAGGTTATTGTTGAGTTATTCTACCTCTGATTATCTCATTGATCGTGTTTACCCGACTGTTGTAGGTATGGAAGCTTTTCAAGACGAGAAGCCGAAAGAAAAGAAAGACTGTGGTAAGAAAACAACTGTTAGCTATAACAAGTGTCCGCCTCCAATTTGGGATGGGTATTCACCTAGGAAACCAAATGAGGAGCAACTTGCAAAAGCAGTCAATATAAAGCTTAAAACCGACACAACTAATGTCTTACCAGAAAACATTGATGTGACGTTTACCTCATCCGATACTGATCATGAGTCTGAATTAATCAAAAAGGTGGTCGATCAGGTGTTGGATACTGATGAGGAGACAGAGTCGAAATCTGAGTCTGAAAAGCCAAAGTCGTCAGTCAACAGTAAAATTCGTCGGTTAAACGGTCTTATAGTAAAGAATTTTTGTTATCAAAAGCAGATTTGAATGATGAAACATTCGAAGTTGTGTATACTTTGAATGGTTCTGACAAATTATATTACAACAAAGAGTTTCCGATAATGAGTATCAAAACAGAATTAATCAACAAAACTTTTAAAATAATAGAGGTTAATATTCCTGAATTAAAAGTTTTGAAAAGTTTTGATAAACCTAAAAAATATACTTCTAGAGTTCAACAACGTCTAAACAAGAAAAAAGGTTACAATTCTGGTTCTGGTTTTTCAAAGAAACTTAACCAAAATCGTAGCTACAAAAAGAAAGGTTTAGGTTTTGTTCCACCAGAAAATTATAAAAATGAGAAAAATTCTAAATCAAACACTGAATTTGTATCAGGTGGAAGCTCGGAAGATGAACAGCAGAAACCATTTTGGAGACAGTCTAACAAAGAGTTTCTTGCTGAGAGGAGAAGGAATGGAACTGGAGTATTTCATCTGAGAAATACTCAAACCTGTTTTAAATGCAATGAAGCTGGTCACATTGCATCGAATTGTCCAAAAGATATCAAAGCAAAACAGGGAGTTTCTCAGAAGTTGAAAGAAAAAGTTGTTGAAAAATCTAAAATTTTTGAACATTCGAAAAATGAGGTTGGGGAATGTTCAAAGAAACATTTTTACCAAAGGAAGGGAAAAGACAACCAAGTGGGGTTGCAAAAAAGGTAGAAGAAAAAGTCGGCGATGAATCTGGTTCCACAAAGCCAGAAGAGCCACAAGTTGTGAAGAAAATTTCAGTGAATGATGATGTTTTTCCATCACTGAAGTTTGAGGAAGTTAAAAAGAAAATTGGTAAAATTGAAATTTCAAATCAATTTTATGATGATGAAAAAGAATTTGATGTCGAGAAAACATTCAACGGGAATGTTAAAAATATTTTTGGGAAAATGTTAACTGGGAATGCAAAGGGGGTAAAAGATTTTTATGCCACCAAAAAGGCGACATACAACCCCACTGAGCAAGAGTTGAAATCCATCAAGTCTGAGAAGACTTGGGTGGAAGTCTATTTCCCATGATAGTCTTAGGACTACGCCGGAGATCCCAAGTTTATATCGTGGATCAGGAATCGACATCATTCTAGTTTTTGACGTATTTGTTTGAATGATTGTGATTAATGTTTGAATGTTTTGCAGGTGAAAGGACTACGCCGGAGCTTCCAGGTGGTTAATTGCGAAGCAGGAATCGGCATTTTGATTGGTAAAATGGTGATGTAGACGTAACATTCCTATAATTGGTAGTTTTTGGGTATCTACAAGTGGTAATCTTGATCCCACAAGTGGTATTTGTGGTTAAATTTTGAGATGTTTGGATACTTTGAAGTAATTACATTTACAAGTGGTACAGAAGGTTATTAAATGCAAATGGTAAATCAGGGACATTAAATTGTACTTGATTTACTATTCATGGCAAAAGATAGACAAGATGATGAACCACATCCCCGTTCTTAAAATTGATAAACCTACAAGTGGTTGTTATCAACACAAATTCATTTTCCGAAAAAGTCATTTCGATTAAAACAAACTTAAGTGTTTTGAAATCTAAATGAGAAAATGGTTTGTGATACGGGGAGTTCAGATTGTTTATGCCTAGTGAATGGCGATTTGATGTGATTCAGTGTCAGTTGTCAAGTTTCTGTACAGTTCTTTTTTTATGTTTCTAGTGGGTCAAGAGTCTAGAAGTTTTCAAATTTTCTTTAAATTGTGTTTGCATTTTAGGGGGAGTAGGGAAATTTCAGAAAATCCAAAAACATTTGAAAATTTGAAAAAGCCAAAAACATGATAAAATCAAAAATGAGTTTTGTTGCGAAAAAGAGGAAATGATAGTACATCAGTGGACTATCACGGCACGCTAAAGAAATGTAATGTTAAAAAAGTGTTAAACAATCTTACTGCGGATGTGTCAGTAGATTTTCGCACATTTAGTAAATTGAAACGAGATATAAACCTAATTCAAACTTGCTTAATTCGTGGGTAACTATTCTTGGATATATGGGTAACCCCCGAAATCTTGTTTGAAAGGTCCCATATTCTGAGATATTAGGTCTTTATGCTCAGTGATGTCTGGGGTATTATCCCGGGACTTCTGCTGTATGGAAGTACTGACCTAGTCCCCGGATAATACTTTCTGCTAAAGCTTTGAAACATAAGCTTCGCCCTCAGCATGCTGATGAAACAATAAAATTGATAGTCGCTGCTGTTGAAATGCAAAAATATCCTCTAAAGGGGACCCACCAAAAGTCGAGCCGTCATCTCTCTGCTGAACGGAAGTTCTGACCTGAGCTCTCACGGTTTTCGCATCTAACCCCTTTACAGATATCAGCTGTGGTATACTCACCTGTAAGACTGAATATTTGGGATCTGGATACGGGAGTATATTCAAGTGGAGTGATACACAATTAAGTTTAAGTCTCTAAAACATTAATATTGTATCTCGAATCGATTGAAATTTGTGTTGAGAATTTAAGAGGACAAACATACTGACAATCTAGGTAAATTGTTTAAAGCTTAAAATGAAATCAAGCTTAACGGTGTTGATGATTTGTCTCATTAACTGATATGATCCTCTTGCACGAACTCACAAAAAATATTGTCTGTAAATATTACATTTCTGTATGTTTTTGAAGTGGTGTCTAGTAATATCTCTCAGAAAATCCAAAAAGATTTTGTGTGTGTTTTAGCATAAAGTTTTGAAAAAGTCAAAAAGATTTTCGACAACTGATGTTGAAAAACTGATTTTCAAAATTCCAAATGCTGAACATGATGAGCAGAATTTGAGGGGGAGTGTTTGTGTAAATCTAATTGTTTTCATTAATTCTAATCTTCTTCAAGTGGTTCATCATAAATTGTTTTGAGGAGAGTTATGTGTTAGTATATAGTGATTTGAAATGTTAGTGAAAGAAATTTATTTCTAGGTTGAGATTGTGCAGGTAGCCAAGTTTCGATCCTGGAAATCAATTCTGAAGATTTCTGTTAGAGTCAGATTGATAGATTCTGAAAGCTTGTGAAGATCAGATTATGATCATGTCAACTGTTGATGCTGATGAACTTAAGGAATCAAGAGATCTGATCAAGTGAATTAGAGTGTTTTAAAGCCAGACAAAGATCCTGAAGATGTTACTGAAGAACAAATGAATGCCAGTAAGTCGAGAGGGGGAGTCTGAAGATTGAAAAAAGAGAAAGCCCAGAGACTGATCTAGACTAAAGATATGAAGACACAGTTTTACAGTTAAGGTGTGTTGGCGACTCCATCAACATCCGAGGGGGAGTCTGTTGGTGCACTACATCTGTTGATTCCGTCTAAGGGTCTAGGATCAGATCTTACATTGTATTGTATAGCATAGGGCACGAAATACGAGAAAACAGGAGTTTGTATAGGTGTTATAGTCTAGGGTCGCTCATAGGGTTATTAGGTGTTTGGATCGCTTATGTGTCATATGTGGGCCGCTTTTGTGTACAAGTCTGGACCGCTCATGTGTCACATGTCCACATGAGCGGACCCAAGACACTATATATAGGTGTGCTTGAGCGATCCACAGTAAGAAATGCCTTGTATTCCACGCCGAAGCTCTGCCGGTGTGAAGATCAAGCTGTAAATCGTTTCAAAACAGTAAAACAAGCAGTTAGGAAGAAGTACTAGCTATATCTACTTGCTTTTCTTATTATTCCGCATCTGAATTGCAAGAGACAACCTCTGAACGACTCGTTCGGGTCAGCATTCGATCCTACAATAAGTAAGTTTGAATTTATGTTTATATCCCGAATAAATCTACTAAATGTGCAAAAACCTATCGACGCATCATCAGTGAGACTGTTTAACACTTTTTATACATTACAAATCTTTAGCATACTGTAACTGTCTACTGATGTACTATCATTTCCTCTTTTTACGCAAAAACTCAATTTTCAAATTTTATCATGTTTTTGGCTTTTTCAAATCTTCTAATGTTTTTGTATTTTCTGACAATTTTTCTCCCCCTAAAATGCAAAACCATTAAAAGAAAATTTGACAACACGATACTGATAGCTTTGTCTCGCCATCCATTTTCTGCTTCTTGTGTACCGAATTACAGAAAATATAACATACTATTTAGCACCGGTAGCAGAAAATCTAGCATAAAGTACCCCCATGATTTACAACCCACTGATTTTCGACAGTTTGAAAACCGTTTTTCAATCTTGTGAAAGTAATCATGTTTGTTCAGCCATGAGGGTTTCGGCGTATTCAATCAACATATTTTTTTTTATTCTTATGTACAGAAAAACAAACAAACTCCCTGTTCAACCAAACCAGGGTCCAGCAACCTCTCCCTCTTCTTCATATGCCAGGCTGCTCCAGTTATCAATTTCACAGTCTGTTGTTCCGTTGAGCGCCTGCACATTCAAATTACTCAATTACTTGAACAATTTAGCCCAGGTCTGTTGGACCTTAGGCATTTCAACACAATAATTTTCATTCAATACTGGAAACTCTTTGTCATCATTCACAATGACCATATCACTTTTGACTTCAACTTTTTCATCTTTAACCGAAATCACTTGTTTCTTAATAGACCATGTTTGACCTGTTGGTGTTCCTCTTTTGTAAAAATGTGTTTCTTTTTGAACCTTTTCATTTTGAACACCATTTGGTTTCCAAAACTGTTGAGCTTTTGTCATATCAACAGATGTTTTCCAACTTTGTGTTGTTCTCAATCTGGGTGTGTGAACATTCCAAGTTTGTCTTGACTCGAACCTGTTCGTGTTTGATTTCCAAGTTTGATTCGAAACAAACTTGTTTGTATTGTACCTCCAAGTTTGTCTTGAATCAAATCTGGTAGACTTTTGTTTCACACTCTCAGACTTTTGTTTTTCAACATCAACAGGCTTTGGATTTGGACACTTTCGTGCAACATGTCTAATTTGATCACATTTAAAACACACTTTCTTTGAAACATCCTTGGCCTGTTGTTGTTTCTTTTTCTTAGCATCAAACTCCTCATTAGACTGCTGTCAGAATTTGAGTTTTTCCTCTTCTTTCAAACTTTTTCCTTGAACAAAATTCATCTTTTGTTGCAAATTCGGTTTTTCATTTTGCTTTCAATTTTGTTTCTTTTTATAACCCAACCCAGCCTTCATGTTTTTCTTCTTGATACTAGGTTTGTTATAAAAAGTTTTCTTGTTTTTCCGAGCAAATTTTGAAATTTCTGACTTGTCAATCTCAACCATCTTAAAAACTTTGTCAATTTTCTCTGAAATCACATTCTGAATTGGGAATACAATATCTAAGAATAGTTTGTCTGATCCAATCATGGTATATACCAGTCCTTTTGAATCATCATTCACAACTTTCTCAGATTTTGTGTTTTTCAGATACTCATCATGAAAATTTCCTTCATCTTCATCCTGTGAATCAGACTTACCTTTTGTAGACTCATCTTTCAAAATACTATCAACAACCTTACTTACCACCTCTGAATCATCAGCTTCATTAGATTTGGTGTAAGTCACATCGATACTTTCAGGGAATTGGTCAACTATGTTCAAACCTTTTGCCACCTTTTCCTCATCATAAAAAGTATAATTGTTTCTCAATGGTGGTGGTACCTGATGAAATTCTGAACCAATACCTTTTTTACACTTGTCAGTATCTTTGTCATCTGGTGTGATGTTAAAAATGCGTTCAAGAATGTACGAAGAGTTATGATAACTTTGAAGTTTGGTAACGACCTTTTCTTTTTCA
The DNA here is from genome assembly GCF_002127325.2 of Helianthus annuus. Lineage (NCBI taxonomy): Eukaryota > Viridiplantae > Streptophyta > Magnoliopsida > Asterales > Asteraceae > Helianthus > Helianthus annuus. Next base: position 44,798,610 of record NC_035435.2, read on the forward strand.
GCCAAGACTTGTTTAAGATTAGCAATTTCATCAACACACTTGTTTAATTCAAGTTGCTTTTCTTTAAACTTTCTCTCATACATTTCTTTAGTGATTAAAGTTTCAGACAATCTTTGGTCAAAACTTTTGACTTGGCTCTTCAAAGTATCATAAGCTTCTTGTACTCTCTGACTCGATCATTTCAAATTATCATACTCTTTTTGAAAATCTTGAAATTTATTTTCTTTTTCAATACAACCAACACATTTTGCTGAACACTTTTGTTTATAAATCTCATTATCCTTTTCAAGATCTTGACATTTCTGTGTCAGTTTTTCAACTTTAAATCTCAAAATTTCTTCTTTATCAATCAATTCTTTACATTTTGTTGTGAAAACATTTTCAAGTTTAACTATTTCATTATCTTTTGTTTTTATGATGTCATCTTTTTCAGTACAGGCTTTGCACATTTCTATGCAATTCCTGCACTTGTTTTCATTGTTATCAACAATTTCAACATTCGATAGATCAGAAGATTCACTTACCTAAGTCTCTTTCAGCACCAGTTCTTCTGTCTGATCTTCCTCTTTGTTCTCCTCTTTTTCTTCTTTCTGTTCTTCTTCAATCTTCTGCTCTTTTTCAGCAGCAAGCTTTGCAGTAATCTTCACTTCTTCAACCATCTTTTTCAACTCTTCTTCTTTTCTCTTCTTCATTTCTACCACCTTCGGTAGACTTGCTTCGCAAACTTCTGTTGGTGCAGTCATCTGTCGTCTTCGTCTTATGTCGAGTCTCAGTTTCGGTGCTGTCCTGTTCAAGCGTGACATCATCAATATGACATCACTAGTGACATCATATTGATGACATCACAAAGTGTCATCATTACAAGATGCACATGAAGTCTATAATGTTCACGTGAAGTCAAAGAGGATTTGCATGAAATTACAAATTGATGTTTGGTCCAATTAGATCTCTCCATTTGAAGGTCCAATGAAATGCCACCATTTGAAGATCCAATCATGTTGAAGTCAACCGTTTGAATATGTTTGTAATTGTTGACCGTTTGAAATAGGTGGTCGTTTGAGGCCTTTAGTTTGAAAGATAGTTGATCGTTTGAAAAGGTTCAAACGATAGAGCTTATACTATAAATAGATCTCAAACTGTTAACATTTGTAACGATTAGGAAAATTGATACCGAGGTGTTGCCGGTATTTCCTCTCACTGTAAACATTGTCAATTGAATATAAAAGAGGATTAAAGTGATTTTCTAGCTGTTTTCAAGTTCGTTTCTTAGTTTCCGCCTCTGAAACGTACGAGAGCTCTTCCGAACAACTCATTCAGGTCGAATCCGATCCCACAATTGGTATCAGAGCTCAGGAGGAAGAGTTCTATACAATTCAACTGCATTTTCTACTTCTACATCTTTCTTTTTCGAAAATTACAAATTATCACGGTTGAAATCGGCTGAAACTCTCACAATATGTGCGTAATGGTGTTTTAACAAAGCCTTGAGAATTTCAGGTCAAAAATCGAAGTAAAAATAGGAAAAATGGCATGAAATATGGGTTCCGTTTGAACGTAACAGATGCTTTCCGTTTGAAAATGCTTTCTCTCGTTTGAAAATTGAATCTATCGTTTGAAGCATGTTTATCGTTTGAAATTGTTCCTAACCGTTTGAAATATGCACATGTCCGTTTGAAATTGAGTCTGACTGTTTGAAAAACTGAACTGACCGTTTGAAGCAAGCACCTATCCGTTTGAGAGTTCACGTTTGAAAAATTTATCTGTTTGAAAGTGCATTGAATTGTGTAATAATATTTTACAAGGTGTCAGTAATTGGATTATCAGATTGTTTGTGATATTGCATGTGAATATACTTACTGTTGGTAGCAAACATTGTTTCGGTCTAATAATCAAAGGATTCATGACATAGGTCAAATTATCATGGAATATTAAAAGTTGCATGTGTGTTTACTGAAAAAGGGCTTTGTCGGTTAAATTATATGTGATGAAATAGTAGATTTATTAGCCCAAGAATTGTGGTATTTGGTCAAATTGTCGGCTAGTGTTGTTAAAAAAGGAGGTCCAATCACAGTTTAGTGTCAAGCCCACTACATTCATTGGCCCAATCAGTAGAGTATAGTTAGCATATGTGTAGTTGGTGAAATTAGTTGGCCCTATCACTAATCAGTTGCTAAAAGTTGTTGTCGGCTGCATGCGATAAACATTTAAGGCCCATGTGATCACCAATCAGTTTTTTTTACTTGAATTGTCGAGTTAGTGGACTGTTTGGTCCTATCATAAACGTTTCATTTGTTAAATCATTTAAAGATTTGGTCCAATCATTGTGAGATATCAAAGATTATTAAAAAGTTCAAATGGAGTTTGAGGAATTGTTGGCATATGTGTATCATGAATCTCAACAGTATTTTCCGCTAAAGCAAGAAGGAGAAACAGTCTCGACAAAAGAAGTTGTTGAAAAAGTTCCGATTTTTGATCATTCGTCTGATGAAGAAAGTGACAATTATGAAGAGAAAATCCGGAAGCTTGAATATCTTAAACAACAACTTCCATCTGATCAACGTAGTGGAAAGTTATTTTATGCCGATAAAATTGAAAAATTGAAAGAAAAACAAGATGCAAAAAGAAAGATTCAAAAGGCAGTCATTGTTAAAGAAAATATCAGAGCTGAGAAGATTGAACAAGTTCCATCGGTCAAGATTGAGAAAGTAGAATCTGAAAAACCTGTATCTGTGAATCCTGAATCAGAGTTAAAGAAAGAGATTGCAGAAAATGCACCTATCTTTGATCATTCATCGGAAGAAGGAGCTTTAAAGGCTGAAGAATCTGTGAAGAATGAAACAGGTTGCTCAAAATGTGACAACTTCAAGACTGAGAATGACAAACTCTTGAAAGATGCGGAAAGTTTGACATCTGAAGTCAGGAAGTTGAACAATGAGAAACAAATTGATGAAAAACAGATTCTGAATTTACAGGGAAAATTGATACCGAGGTGCTGCCGGTAGTTTCTTGTACTGTAATCACTGTCATATCAATAGAAAAGAGGTTTAAAGTATATTCAAGTTGTTTTCTAGTGCGTTTCTTAGTATTCCGCCTCTGAAACGTACGAGAGCTCTTTTGAACGACTCATTCAGGTCGATTCCGATCCTACAATTTCTTTGATTTTGTTCACCAAATCTGGCAAATATTCTTTCTCAGATAACCTTCTTGTGTTGAAAGTACCCTGTCTTGGAAGCAAATTTGTTACAGCTTCAAAATCCACCTTTGATGGGTCAACAACTGGATTACCCTGTGGATCCATGTAACATTCCAAAACATCATTCCATCTTTTGGCTCTCTGGGCTTCTTTGAATGGTTCTCTGAATTTTCCGATTTCCCATCTTGCGTAATCTGTTTTCCACCATCTATCAGGATCGACATTAGCTACAAATGCATATCAAACTGCATCTTTTTCAGGAAGAACTTGACTCCAGTCAAAACCTTCATCGTCATGGATAACCGCAAGAGCTCTTGATTTTTCTTCAAGCTGCTTCATCCTGGGAGGTTCAAACTTGTTCTGATGATAGATTGCTTTCTTGTAGTAATCTTCCTTGAATGGATTAGCAGAATCATCAGCATAAGCATTTTGGCATTCTCTTTTGAAGTGACCTTTCTGTTTACACTTAAAGCACGTCACTTTTGATTTGTCAAAGCCTAACTTGGTAGACGGTCCACCAATAGACTTTCTTCCTGTAATCTCCATGAAACGCTGAGCCCTTCTCACCGCACTGGCCATACACCACCTTATGTCGATCAGTTCCATCTCTTCAGGATCTAGTTGATCGTAGTCTTATTTCGTTAAGTTGGTGTTGCCTATCTTGCCAGCCACAAGGCTTTCATACGATTCAAGGACTGAAGCTAGAAAAACCATCTGCTGTTTAGCAGATTCTTCACTGAAATTTTGACCATTCTTCAAATCTACAGCGATGTTACATTGAAATAAATTCTTTGAAGCAGATTGACTTGAAGTTGTTAAAGAAGATCCACTGTGAAAACCACTGTGAAGACTTTCATTGTTCACTGAGTTTGAGTTTTCTGCAGAAAACACTGTTCTTGGAGACCCAGCTTGTGGTAGATTTCCTCGGTAGTACAGCTCCACATTCTGCTGATGAGCTGGATTGTTGACTTTAGATCTCTTTATCTCCAACTCATGGCTTTCAAGTCTTTCGATCAGCAAATCCACTGTTAACTCTTCAGGCTTGATTGTGTTTTTCAACATTAAAGCAAAGTATTGCCAATCTTGATCATTTGGCAATGAGTCAAACAGTTTATCAACCAGCTCCTCTTGAGTGTATGTGATATTGTATCTGGCCAGCTCCATCTTCAGATGTCCAAATCTCTCGATCATTTTACAAACAGATTCATTTTTCATACAGCTAAATAGATCAAACTCTTTACGCAACAATTTCTTTTTGTTTTTCACAATCTCAGAAGTACCTACACATTTTCTCTCTAACGCTTCCCATAAACTCTTCGATGTTTTCTCTTGTTCAAGTAGTGAAATAATATCTTCTCTCACTGACTGTTTTATCAATGTAATCATTTTGTATTCAGCTACAACATTTTTATATCTATTTCTGTGAAATCTTTTTCATCTATTAACTCTCCTCCTTCTTTTACTAGTTCTGTATATCCATTTTTCAATTTTAACCAACTTTCAGGAGCGAAAACTTTTACCCAACCCTCAAATCGGTTTTTCCACCAGTTATAATCTTCAATCTTCATTAGCTTCGATGGTTTCTGTTGGCTTCCATACATGTTTTCAAACTTCAAATTCTCTGAAATCTCTTTCGAATATTCTCTCATATCAAATCTTCTTTCTGTCGATTCTGAAGTGAACGCGTTGTAGAATGTGTTGTAAAATTCTTCACCGCTGCTCGACATCTTCAAACAATTTCATAAGCTGTATCTGAAATAAACTGACACTCGGTTGTCGAAATGATCTTGACGCGAAAAAGTTCACTTTCGAGCGGAATATGGATCTCAAGCGAAATCAGACTATTGGATGGACACCAACTTTCAAGCCAAATCAAGCAATAACACTTCAAGCGGAATATTGAATTGATTTTCAAGCGAAATACCAACTGAGTAGTTTCAAGCGGAATAGCACTCTTTGCTATTTGAAGTGAAATCAGTGTATTTCAGTTTAAGTGAAATCACTTGTATAACCACTTCAAGCGAAACCAGTACAATATTTGGAGCGGAATCACATGTATCAATTTGAAAGTTCAAGCGGAACGGCCAACTGGAGCGGAATCAAGTAACATTTTCGAGCGGAATCATGTTTTGAAGCGGAATAACTGATCTGTTTCAAGCGAAACTTCAATGTTCATTCAAGTGGAATCAAATGTTAGGCATGTTTTTGTCATTTTTAGTTCGAATTTTGTCCTGAAATTCTCAAGGGTTTGTTAGAATACTGTTTTTGTACAATCTGTGAAAAATTCAGACCATTTTGACCGTAGAAACTTGTTCAAATCAGAAAAGTATGAGAATAAGAGAGTAGAAATGAGAAAATCCAGTAGAATCAAGCTGTAATGGTATGAACTCCTCGTCCTGAGCTCTGATACCACTTGTAGGATCGTTGTTGGACCCAAACGAGGCGATCAGAAGAGTTGTTAATCCGGATCAAGGGCGGAATCAATGAAACAGACGCTCAATGTAATTATAATGTCTCTTATATTGATTTAACACTGATTACAACCTGAGAACAATTTGGCAGCACTTCGTTACAAAATCCAGATTCCGTGTCAAATGAAACAGATAAGTGCACTATATATACTAGTGGGATTCCACTCGAAATGGCATGGAGCACTTTCAAGCGGAATCAGAAGTTTCTGATTTCGCTTGAAATGGCTCCTTGCACTTTCAAGCGGAATCACCTCTTTAACCACTAAAATCTGATTCTCGAACCTCGTGCATTGGTTATCCTATTCTTACCTATTACATGATACAAGACGAAGTCAATAGACGTAATGCACTAACATCCATCCAGTGTCTTTGCCTCATATTCAACTCCTTTTGGCTGAAAACATACCTTAAACTCTTATGATCAGTGAAAATGGTAAACTTACTACCATAAAGGTAATGTCTCCAAATCTTAAGGGCAAAAATTATGGCTCCAAATTCCAAATCATGGGTTGAATTATTCTCTTCATGATTCTTAAGTTGTCTAGTGGGGTAGGCTATAACCTTTTGACGTTGCATTAACACACATCGATAACCTAACTTAGAAGCATCACAATAGACTACAAAGTCTTCAGTTCCTTCTGGTAACGCTAGTATGGGTGCATTGGTTAGTCTTTGCTTAAGAATTTTAAAGGCTTCTTATTGTTTTGGTCTCCATTCAAACTTAACAGATTTATAGGTTAACTTAGTTAAGGGAATGGCTGTAACACCCAGATTTATAGGTTAACTTAGTTAAGGGAATGGTTGTAACACCACGTAAAAACGTGTCCAATTATATATAGACACGTGTCCTAAACTCTAAAAGTGTGAAAGATTGAGTTTGAAGGACTAAAGTTGACAAACCGTGAAAATATGTATGCAAAGGGACTAAAAGTGTCAACATGCCAAACTTGAGCCTCTGAATGACCATATGTGAAGAATATATTCTTAAACGAGTGATTAATTGGATATAAGAAGCCGTTTGTGAAAATAATCGGAAGATTATAAAACTACAAGGGTTAAACGTGTCAACATGTTAATTCTGACCTCTGAGTGACCTTTTAACGAACCCGAGGATTAGAAATATTCAAATATACTCTCAAGAATAAGTGACAAAAATTTCACATGGTTTTGAGATCGTTAAGCGCGTTTTCAAGACTTTGGGTGAAAAGTGTCAACTTGATGAAACTTGCATTTATAGTGATATTTAACGAAACCGAGTCTAACGAAGTTTGTTTATACATCCTTGGGCCTCTACAAACTAACTACAAGGGCCTCACATGTCCAAAAGGAGGTTATATATGGTTATAATGGCCAGGGACTGATTTGCCATGTTTGAAAGTATTTTAACCTGAAAATCAGGTCTACGCGGGGCGCGTAAGATCTCTTTTGATCTTACTGTAGGATCGTTTAACCGACCAAACGAGTCGTTCAGAAGAATTCTCGGATCAAATCAGAGGCGGAATACAAAGATTTGATCTTCGTTCAGCTTGTTATACACTTTACAAGTCTCTTGTATTGATTTTAGAACGTTTACAAGGCTGGAGACACTTTGGCAGCACCTTGGCTCTAGATTCCCAAAGTTACAAATGAAATGACTAAGGCACCTATTTATACTAAATCTATTCCCCTTGAAAGTGACAAGCCCATTTCGTGTGGAATAGACTTACTTCATTTCTCTACGTGACTTAATCTATCATTCTAATTACAAGACTCGATACAAGACGAAGTCAATAGACATATGCACTAACAGTCTCCCCCTTGGATGTTGACGGAGTCTTCAATACGAGACGTCAGTACGTCAAAACTTCAGTCTTGATCAGTCTTCTTACTTTCTCCAAAATATTTGACGCTGAAGCATCCTTCAAACTCTCTATTTTCAAACACAATTATCAGCTATTCTCCAGAATCTGAATCTGGTTCTTTCACTCTTCAAACTCCCCTTTGCTAACAGACTCCCCTTTAAGTTGTTCCGGGATCGCAATCTGTCATTAGCACTTTCACAGGATCTGAAACGTCTCCTGGCTCTCCGTAGCAACAGGTTCAGAAACCTGGCTTTAATCTGCACAAATCTCTACCACTTGTAAGATAAACAATTTTGTCATTTAGAAAACTCTACTTACCCCCTTGAATTCGTAACATTCAAAATTTTGATTCAAATTAATGAACCATTTAAACATTTCAAAATCATTTTTCATCTCAAACAAACTCTCCCAACCCTTGATGTTCATCATGCTTAGCACTTGGAATTTTGAAAATCAGCTCTTTAACATCAGTTGTCGAAAATCTTTTTGGATTTTTCAAAATTTTAAGCTAAAACACAATCTTTTTGGATTTTTTGTCTTTAATGAAAAGCAATAAAGAAATATTTACAAATAATATTTTTGTGAGTTTGCTTTAGAGGATCATATCAGTTTATGGCAAATCACAAGCACCGTTGAGCTTTAAACACTTTAAGTTCTAAACAATTCACATAGATTGACGATATAGTTGTCCTCTTAAACTCAATCTAAAAAATTTTGAAATTCTTACCGATACATTAAGGTATATTAATTTTGCACCAAATTCTTATGGACCCCACGATCTCAGCATATCCCCTCATCATGCAATACACTAACTCGAGTAATGCCTTTAAACTTTCATCAACTGTGATATATGCGAAAACAAAGCAGAATGTTTAAACATTAACAATCAGGTCGATCTTTCGATACACAGAGAAAGTCCAATGTTTAAACCAAATAAGAAATAAAAATAAGTTGAAATTGTTTAGGCTTTAACCACCAGTTCGATGCTCCCGTATACGCAGAGGTGATCCAAAGCTTAAACGAAACACCAAAGAAAATAAAGCAGAACGTTTAGGCACTAACATCCAGTTCGATACTCATGTATACGCAGAGGATGTCCAATGCTTAAACGAAATAAAGAAATAAAACAAGTTTATATCTTTTCAAAAAGAAATGCACAATCACAGCGACTTTTTCAGCAAGTTGTGAAAGTTCACAAACTGACCGGTTTCATGCTCTTTAGCATTCAGCGATTACTGAGTAGGCACACAATCAAGAAGGACAAAACTAAGTACTATGCTTTCAACCGTGTTTCCCACTAGAACTAGGCTTTTTCATTTAAGAGTGTATCGTTATCGCAAATCTACTAGTCTAGCTGAGCCTATCGTCACATCTTTAGTGAGACCGTTTATCACATTTGACATTTCATTTCTTTAGCATGTTGTGATAGTCCAACTGATTTACTATCATTTCCTCTTTTTCACAACAAAACTCATTTTGATTTTTCAATGTTTTTGACATTTTCAATTTTTCTAATTTTTAAAAATTTTTTACTCCCCCTAAAATTAAAATATGTTTCAATTTTGATTTTCTGAGAAAATTTGAAAACAAACTACACAGATAAAGTGACAACATGATATCGAATCGCTTCAAATCGCCATCCATTTGGCATAAACAGTCAGAACTCCCCCTGACAACAAACTATTTTCCCATTATGATTTCAAAACACTTAAGTTTGTTTTAATCAAAATGGATTTTCCGAAAAATAAGTTTTGTGTGCCATTTTAAAAACATGGGGTTAAATTCATCACACTATTTTCAACCACTTGTAGGTTTATCACAAAAATAATTTCCAATAATCATACCACTTGTAAGATAGTTAAATCAAGTACAACTTAATGTCTTTGATTAACCACTTGTAAGACGAAATATCACAGTTGACAACCTGTGAATTTCTCAAGAAAGATTCCAATTCCTACTCCCCAATTACCAACCTGGGAGTCCCGGCAAGTCAGGATTTTCATGCAAAGAATGCTGGCACCCAAGCCTGACCAGTCTTGGGTGTGACCTTTTCAATTTCACTTGGGATTTGAACATATCTTTTAGATTCATAAAATTCTTTAACCCCTTTTACCTTACCATCGACCATCTTTCCAAAGATATGTTTTACTTTGCTATTAAAAGCCATTTCGACATCGAATTCTTTCTTTTCAGAATAGAATTGATTCGAACTTTTCACTTTACCAACTTTTTGTTTAAAATTTTCAGTCTGCAATGGTGGAAAGTTGACATCATCCATTGGCGGAACTGACATTTCAATTTTTAGCTCAACTTCTGGCTCTTCTGACTTTGACGAGTCAGATTCATCGCCCAAACGTGGCTCCTCTGACTTTGACGAGTCAGATTCATTGCCAGAACATGGCTCTTTTGCTTCCGAAGAAACAAATTCATCGCCAACCATAACTGGAACCGTTTGTTTAACCAATTTTTCCTTTACTTTTCCTTTTGTCCTCAGATTTGTATCTGATGAGTTCGTTTTACTTGATTTTGCAGTCGAGTGAAGCGATTCATCAGCACTCTTATTAGAACCAACAGGTGTACCCGAGGACAAAATCTTTTCAAGGTACTCTCTTACTTTCTTTCTTTTCTTTCTCAGTCTGTCTTTCTGCCCTTGTGAAAGCTTCACTTGCAGTTCTTTCACCTTCTGTTCTTTAGGCTTTTCCTCGACCTTGACTGATTTCTTTATCTTTTTCTGAGATTCAGCCCTCGATCTTTCCATTGATCTCATTGGGCAATCTCTGGCAATGTGACCTTTGATTTGGCATTCATAACATCTTCTTGTCTCAAATCTCTGTCTCGGGCAGTTAACAGCAATATGTCCTTGAAAACCACAGTTGTAACACACCCTGTTATTGTACCAATCTCCACCATCAATCCAAACACTCAAATCATAACACTGATTTGATTTGTAGTACTCATGACTTCTCCTATAAGCTTGATTTGACGCTTGAGCACTGTGGTCAAACCTGCACCACTTATTACCAACTTTTTGTGAGTTTTGATTTTCAAATTTTTGTGGTTTTTTTTATCATGATTGGATGATTGAACTGATGATCTTTTATTGTTGTTTTGAAGATTTTTCGGCTTTTTAACATTTTGTTTTTGTTCCACATTCTTCTTTACAGGTTTTTGCGTTGAGCATTCACCTTTTTCAGTAGAATGTAAAACAGTTTCTTGATATTTTTCTTTTAATTTCAAAAATATTTTCTTTTTCTCATTTTCATCATCAGTTTTATCATCACAATCCTCAATTATGACATCGTCAAAATTTGTGACATTGTCACTTATTGGAACTGAATTGATCGGTTTCGGACATATATGATCTAGTAAAGCAGACGAGGTCACAAAACCTTTCAATGTCTTTTCTAACTCAACAATTTTATTTCTAGCATTCTCAACTTCTTTTTCAAGTTGAGTGATTTTCTCAAGATGAGAATTTATTGCTTTTTCATTTTCAATTTTATTCTTTTCAATAACAGATTTTTCATTTTCTAAAACTTTTATTTGACTTTGAAATTCTGTTTCCTTTTCTTTTAAATTTTTGTTTACTAATTTTATCCAAAAATCTTCATGTTCTGAAGATTTTATTTTATTTTCAAAATCTTTTTCAGTTTTTAACTTTTCATTTTCCAAAAATGTTATTTTATCTTGAAAATCTTTTTCTTTTTCTTTCAAATTTTTTTTTTCCAATGTCAAACTCTCCACATTTTTCAAGAGTTTGACATTGTCTGCTTCAGATTTATCACAGTTTAAGCACGTCTCGGACATTATTTCCACATCAGCTTCCTTCTCAATCTTGATAGCTGAAATTTCATCAACTTGCTTCTCTACCACTTGAACATTTTCCTCGGATTCGACTTTTTCTTCAGTAGTTGCTGCTTTATGATTCTTCTCTCCTGAATCAGACTTCAATTTTCTAATCTTTTGGAGTTTAATCTCTTGAGCTTTAATCTTCTCGATGAAACTGCTCAAATTAAAACATAATATTCAAAGCTCTTCTTCCAAGCTAACAAATACGTTCCCCACACATCATTTGGTAAAGCATTTGCCAACTTGTCAACCCACGTCTCATCCATTTTGTTAATGTTCAAACTTCTCATCTCAAAATATAACTTGACATACCTTTCAATCAACTCTTTAGTTGATTCTCCCTTGATAGCCGTAAAACTATCAAACTTATTATGTGCAATATAAAACTCAGAACCCATGTTTTGGTATTGAAAGATTCATAAAGACAGATTTTCAAACGATACAAAAATTCACACAATCTAAGATTAGTTCAATCACTTTATCAAACCACTGAATCAGATGAATATCCGATTGAGTGGCAAAAATCAGACGACAACGGATCAGGTGGGGATTCGCTCGGGCGAGTATCCGATGCTTGACAAATCACCTCGGATCACCTGCAAACAAACAAACAAACAAACGATCAGTTTTAAACGAACTGAATACGTGAAAGTGTGTGTTAATGAAATCAATCTAAGACTCGTGTCGAAGATTTGCGGACTCGTTCCAATGTTCTTCGGGTGAGATCTTTGTATATGAATGGGCCTGAAGATGGACTGATCTGATACACCCTTTGGGCTTAGAATGATTTGGGCCAAGAATTAAGTGGACTTCACTTGACTTTATTAACAACCAAATGTGATTGGACCGAATTTCTAACAAATCAAACTTCAAATGAACTGTCAACACTTCAAACCATGCAAACCGAATTAGTTCCAAACTATTTTCACATACAATCTGTTCACATGCACTGTATCGCTATTTGAACACAATGGCCGACAAGTCTAATATATTCACATGAGAACCCATTCAATTAATGATTGACACAACTTTGTTCAATGTGATATTATTGGACCTCAACATTACCACACATGCAATCTCAATTGTGGCCGACAACTGTTATACTTCTCATGCAAAGGATCAACAAGCCGATAATGGTGATGTTAATTGCTTTAATGGCTCTTTAAAACTGTTATTGGACCGAGAAATGTAACACAGTGGCCGTCAAAGTTAATTCTAAGTAAAACTCTATTGGACCAAAAAGCCCACTAGTTCGACAACCTTTATTAACAACTCAATTCTCAAATGGGCTGTCTGAATTATATTGTACTGTTATCAATGAAATGTTATGATACTCTGGGCCGACAACATCAATATTAAAGCAAGAATCTCATTGGGCCGCCCAACTTTAATACATCTTATGCAAACCTTTGGCCTAGATACTCACGTGACAAACTGATATGATCAAGTCACATGGGCCACGTGATTAGTTCACATGCAACCTTTAATTGTTCACATATACCGATATGCAAATTACATTTAAGACTTTCTCTTTTATACAAACAATGGCCGACATCCAATTTCACAGCTCAAATATGATTGGGCCGATGATTTTAAGTCATAATATCTGATTTGGCCTCAAATTCCACTTAATCGATAAAACAGCAATCAATTTCAATTTTTATAGGGCTGCACAACAAATCACGAGATCTGATATATTTAACACATGATTGGGCCGCTGATATTATGTAATAAATGGATTTATGATTTCACGTGATGTGGCCAACAATCAACAATGACAAATCAATCCTATTGGGCTGATACTCTAATATGAATTCACATGGACTGACACATTCATCTTTTGTTCAATTAAAGCTGGCCGACAACACAGTTAATGATCACATGCACTGATTTTCAATTAATGAATCAGATGAATTATTGATTATGTTGATGACACTTTCAAACGAAATACCAATTTCATGTGGAATTACAGTTCATTCAAACGGAATCAGATTGATTTTCAAACGAAATTAGCACATTCAAGCGGAGTCAGATTGATTTTCAAACGAAATTAGCACATTCAAACGGAATCAGATTGATTTTCAAACGAAATTAGGTGTTTTCAAGCGGAATAAGATGTTTTCAAACGGAATTAGGCTGTTTCAAGCGAAATCAACCTGATGTCACTCGTTATCGGACCAAAAACCTTCGATTTCTCTCAGACGGCTTGGAATTAGGATCTAAAACTTGGTAGGGTTATAGATCAGGTGTTTTCGCACAAGATATCAAAAAATCAGCCGATTTGGACCGTAAAAACCCGTTCAATTTCACAAAATTCAGTTAAAAACGTGAAAGAATGAGTAGAAATCAGAAATCTCGGTGAAAACAAGCTAAATCGATAAGAACTCTTCCTCCTGAGCTCTGATACCACTTGTAGGATCGTTTAACCGACCAAACGAGTCGTTCAGAAGAATTCTCGGATCAAATCAGAGGCGGAATACAAAGATTTGATCTTCGTTCAACTTGTTATACACTTTACAAGTCTCTTGTATTGATTTTAGAACGTTTACAAGGCTGGAGACACTTTGGCAGCACCTTGGCTCTAGATTCCCAAAATTACAAATGAAATGACTAAGGCACCTATTTATACTAAATCTATTCCCCTTGAAAGTGAGAAGCCCATTTCGTGTGGAATAGACTTACGTCATTTCTCTACATGACTTAGTATAACATTTTAATTACAAGACTCGATACAAGACGAAGTCAACAGACATATGCACTAACACTTACGCAGGCCGCCTAAAAGTCCCCAGCGTAGAAAAATAAGGACAGGTGCAGGTTTCAGCTGCATAACCGACTCAATCTCAATTGTATCGATCCCAGGGGCTGTTAAACGGTTTTATTAAACCACTAGGACACCTGGGGTGATCCTAGGGACTTCCTTAACAGCTGCAAGTGATCCATGAGTTGGATTTTTGTATATAAGGAGCATTAGTTCATAGTTCTTATGCTCACATTTGCAAACAACTTTCAAAGGACTCATCTCTGGATCTTGCAAGGATTAGGAGAAGAATTAGAAGTGTAGAAAAGATAGCAAGGACCATTAGTAAGAGTTTTAATCCCTGCTTAGTCCTTTAAATTAGTTTAAAAACCGAAAATTCAAACTTATCATAATTAAGCTTTGACTTTCAGTTTAATCACAAATGGTCCAGCCACTGATCAAAACGAAAGAGGTTATGGAACCATATTAAGGTAGGTGATTAACCCTTAAAAGGGCACCTCCTAATTATTTCGTTTGACTAGTAATTGTCGGGTCAAACTAGTTTGACAAAAAGTCAAACTGGACAGAAAGTTTAAAAATGAAATAAATTAATAAAACAGAGGTTCTAAATTATATTTTAACATTCTAATGACTTGTAATTAATATTAGAACATGTTTTATCAGTCCTAACCCGACAATTATTAGTCTAAGGTCAGTTTATAACCGAAAGTCGCAAAAGCTTGACTTTTGCTTTGACTTTCAGTTCTGACCCGTTCAAGCTTAATTCTCCCATGTTTTAAGCTTCCATTAGGACCACATTACTCAGTAGTATATCCCTCTGGAGTTATATTGCATGGTTCTTAGTGGTTTGAATTATATGCTCTTGATCGTTAATATGCTTATAAATGCCAAAAATGCCCTTTTAACACATAAATGAGATTTTTAGAAATGTGATTGGACAAAAAACTTTGCTACTGATATATAAGCTTGTCCCAAAAATTTGACATCAGTTCTTGGTCTCAAATAGGAGTTATGCGCGATATCGTAATTATAAGCTTTTTATTAATTAATTTGCGATATCATGCATAATACATGTTTAAGCTTGGATTTTGAACCAAAACTCATTACCTACTATTAAGATATTATTTTTAAGGAATTTTAAGATTTTTGGTCAGATTATTATCTGTTTAAAACATAGAGTTCTTGTGTAATTCGGTTAATGACGATAATACCCTTTTTAGACATAAAATGAGATTTACAAAGGATTTGAATGCCAAACTTTTCCTACAGATTTTATACATTAAACAAATTATTTTGAATATTTAAAACAGATCATAATCTCAGATTTACATAAACATCTTGATTATCGTCAATTAGCGAATTTTACACTAATTAGGTGCATAGTATGGTTTAAAACCATATTAACATATTTTTGGGCATATATGTTAACATCCTACTGATGTATTAACATATTTTAAGCATAATAACAATTAAGACCTGTATATAATTCATTTGGTTACCCGTTACACGTTTATGCGTTCGGATCGGTTTATGTGACTAGTTTACGTAAAATAGTCGAAACCGGTTTAACCTTATCATTAAATCCTCAAATTCTAGAATGTGATTAGTTTACCCATATTATACAAGTATCCAAGCTTGTTGGGTCTAAACCACATTCTATTCCGGTCTCCGCTTAATCTAGCGTTTAGAACTGTAAGGTTTCTTTCTAGCTAGCCGGTCTAAGTCTTTGACTTAACTAAAGACCCGTTATCATCCTAATAGGTTATTAAAGCTTCTATACAGATTAAATAGCATCCAGTAGAAGGTACCATCATACAGCTTAGGATTATACTGCTGAGTTACCTTTCACATTAGCTCAGGTAAATACTTTTAACTTATTTTCCCTTATACGGCTTGGAATATGGTATTATAATAATACCACTTGGTCGGGTGTGAAATCATTTAATCGGATTGTGATTAATAAATTACATAACCCGTTTTAATCTGTCTTGTTTGATAACATAAACAATGGGGGTTAATTCGACCGTGTCCTAGATATCCTCAGCTCATTTCATTTGAAAATGGCCATGACCTATGCACGGGGTGTAGGCATACACCTGACAGATGCAAATGCTAAATAAAATATAAACCCACATGTTGGGGATAACTCCTTTGTGGGTTCTATAAGTGATGAGTCGGTTAATCATGACCGGCTTCCAACCGGCCCCAATTGTATGACAAACATGTAAATCTGTATACAAGATTATTTTTAAATAATTGTCCCGAGTTATAAAAGATTTGTGCCATGTGCACTTAAATCAATTTTCATAAATGTTTTCAAAAGAGTCAGTTAATTGTATTTACCAGTGTAAACTGACGTATTTTCTTAAAGACTGATTGACAGGTACCTCTCGTAATAGGCTGGAGCTATTAGGTGTCATAAGAGGATCTTGCAAATCCATAGATACCTGAAGTCTGTTATTTTGTTTCTTTGTACTTTTTATGATCCGCCTGTGGATCTTATTACATTCCAGTCTGTATATTCTTTCACTCGGACACTCAGACATTATGGTTTGTAATAGTTTATTTACCAAGCCTTCCGCTGTGCTATTATATTGTGTTTATTGACAATGATGATATCAACTACGTCACGATACTCCCCGTCGGGCCCACCGGTAATATGTGAAAATATCGGGGTGTAACAGGTTGGTATCAGAGCCAACATTGAGTGAATTAAACACTAACTTTTTTGTGTTTAATCTCAATGACACAATAAGCACATTCCTTAGACTTCGAGTCTAGGCCAATGACCTAGGAATTATTCTTAACTTTTTTTGCTGTTTATATTTTATTTTGTTTTACTTATTTTGACAGGATTAATCATCAACAATGCCGCCAAGAGTGAGAAGCAAAGGAAAGGGTCCCATGCGAGGTGGACCATCAGCAGGACCTTCCCATCGGCGCACCCCGTCTGTGTCGTTTTCTAGTTCTGATTCCCGCGACCATTGGGGTCATTCTTTCGAACCAGCGAGACACTCTGTCTCTTTGAGCTCATCCCCCTCTTTCCATCCATCATTCGGGCCGCCTGTTCCAGACGAGCCCCAACATTCGCAACACTCCCATGACTCTCACCATTCGCATGACTCCCACCATTCCCATCAATCTTACCATTCGTTGCATTCTCATTCCTTTCATCATTCGGATTCTACCTACTCTCCAGCCCAGTTTAATCCCAATGATTACGTCAACGACTTTTTGGGCTACAACCCTTTGGGACCCGAGGATCACTTTCCTCATGACATGGAGATGGACGACGACCCGGACCCTGAAATGAAAACCGGAACACTGGGCCAT
Organism: Helianthus annuus; assembly: GCF_002127325.2. Classification (NCBI taxonomy): domain Eukaryota; kingdom Viridiplantae; phylum Streptophyta; class Magnoliopsida; order Asterales; family Asteraceae; genus Helianthus; species Helianthus annuus. The sequence continues at coordinate 44,816,058 of NC_035435.2, forward strand.
CATATTAGCATCTCGAGCGGATCTCCATATCAAGGATCATCATACCAAGGGCCCGATTCATTTAAAGAAAGGTGGGCCACGTATGATTGGGCCTTTACCCCTTCATATCATAACTCTCCTGCACAACCTCCTTTGGTTGAACCACAACTTCAAGCAGTTTCTCCACCACCTCTTCCTGTTGAGGAGCCGCCTCAACAGCCACCTCAGCCACCTCCCGAGCCGCCTAGGCGAAGGAGGAATGCACGAATATCTGTGCGAGGAGAACCTCGGTTCAGTTCTCCTCAAGGTTCAAGTTCTTACCCTCTTATCCCCGAGGACCCCCAAATGGGTGGACCCTCGCACGCGGCGCTGGATAACGATCCTCCGCCAGTTTCTTATGCACCGCTGCCACCGCCAGTTGGTTTTGACAACCCGATCTCGACATACCCAGGTTCATCTGGGTATAATCCATCTGGATACCCAACGGATTATGGAACCCATGATCCATATCTTACTGCTGCACAGTACAACGCACTTTATCATTCTTCTTATCCTCCAGTTTACCCAACTGGATATCCGGTGTAGGGGTATCAATACCCACCATATCAGCAACCTCCTCCTCCTCAACAGGAGCAAACCCAAGAAATACTGCAGAGGTTAGATAGGGTTGAACGTGAAGCGGATGAAACCAAAAAGAAGCATAACAGATTTCTTAAAGGCCTTGCAAGTCTCATCAAAGGCAAAAAGAAATAGGAAGTTGTTTATTGTACTTTGTATTTTATTTTTAATCAAGTCCCTGTGAGGACATTTTATTTTCAGTACTTAGTCCCTGCGAGGACTTATTTCTGTTTTGTAGCCCCTGCGTGGGTAGTATGTTCTTTTTAAGACCCGTTTAGGGCACCTTGTAATAGTTACATGTTTAATGAAATTTCTTTGAATTTTAATAATGTACTTTATTATATCATCATGCTTTATCATTTCAATTTTTAATTGATCTGCCAAAGAAATTTTCTTAGAGGTATAACCTAGCCAAATTATTAAAATGGCTATTATGGTACAACCTTTTTAAGACAATAAATCTCTGTTAACATCTGAAAACATGTTAACATTCCTGGCTGTGCGGTATGAGAAACCACACAAGCTTCCAAATGTACTTGGATTTTTCCAAGTCACTTATATATGGCCTATATGATCAATGAGAATCATGGCAAATAAACATCAATATGATGTATACACCAAAACATCCATTTGAGATGTATGCTTATAAGCAAAGGTGTAATAATGACAATGATAGTTTTATTTATAAACTTCTTGTCAAAAAGGTGATGAACTATGTTCGACTCTTAAAAGATCAATGATCCAAGAGATCGTTGGTTATGTTTTAATCGTCCTTGTGACAAGGCCTTTTGTGACATCTAAATGTCCTTCGTGACGAGCCTTGTGCTATATAAAATGTCTTTCATGACATTGACAGTTGTGAATTATATCCTCTGTCAAATAAATATAAAGGATTATATCCTATAAATTGCTTATTATGGTTCTGTTGTAGCCTAGGCAAATCATGATTGAATTAATTTATTTAAAATGGTCTATATAGCTTAATAATACCATGACCATCTAATCATCAATGCGATGATTCATTATATAATTTAAATATATCATTATTGTTTGATATAGTACACGAATTATGGCTGGCTCTGATGAAGCAAACAGTCATCCCGTGGAAGACAACAACAATACCCGGATCAATATCACTGGTGCTGAATTGCAAGTGATGATCACCGCAGCAGTTGCTTAGGCTGTGGATGATAAGTTTAAGGAGCCGAGTAATGTTCGGTCCAAAACTCATTCCAAGTCCCATTCTCATTCGCATACACTGAAGAAAGATGAGTCTCAACACTCATCTAATCAGAGGAGTGAACCTCAGAAGCAGATTATTCTTGAACCGACTCCCAGGTACACCAAGGGTTGTACCTATAAATACTTCGTCTCTTGTAAACCGAGGGATTTCACAGGAGAAAAGGGAGCGATTGATTGCATGAAATGGTTAGACGAAATGGAGACCGTGATAGACATCAATGGATGTGCTAAGGAAAATATAGTGAAGTTTGTGTCTCAATCCTTTAAGGGCGATGCCCTCACTTGGTGGAAAGCATTAGTGCAAGCCACTGGAAAGGTCTATTTGTACAACCTTTCATGGAACAAATTTGTTGATTTAGTAAAGGACACTTATTGTCCTCAACATGAAGTCGAGAGGATAGAGACTGATTTCCTCACCTTGGTAATGAAGGATCTGGATTGTAGATCCTATGTGACCAGCTTCAACTCGATGTCAAGGCTTGTACCATATTCGGTCACCCCTGAACCCAAACGCATTGCGCGTTTCATCGGTGGTTTGGCCCCTAAAGTGAAAGGGAATGTTAAGGCTTCTAAGCCAGCCACTTATAGATCTGCTGGGGATCTATCTTTGTCACTCACTCTGGATGTTGTGAGAAATAGGGCGAAGAAAGTTACCGATGATGGGAAGAGGAAGAGGGAGGAAGACAAGTCTCCTCAGTCAAACAAGAAAAGAAAAGGGAACTTTGGTTCAAAGAAAGGGCAGTTCAGTGACAAGCCCATGTGCAAAACCTGCAACAAAAGGCACTTTGGAAAGTGCAACCAAGACCCACAAGCCAAACCATGTGGGATTTGCGAAAAGAAAGGGCATAAGTCTGTGGATTGCTGGAATATCAAGGATGCATCCTGTTACGGTTGCAATGAAAAGGGGCACATCAAGACAAATTGCCCCAAGAATGTTAAGAAGCCCGAGGAGGTGAAGAAAGCGAATGCAAGAGTCTTTCAGATGAACACAAGGGAAGCGGTGAACGATGAGAACATCATAACAGGTACCTTCCTCATTAATAATAACTATGCTAGAATCTTATTTGATTCAGGTGCTGATAAGTCTTTTGTAGACCATAAGTTCTGTAAGTTACTGAATTTGCCTATTAAGACTCTAGACATAAAATATGAGGTAGAGCTTGCCGATGGTACCTTATAAACAACTACAACTCTTCTTGATGGATGCTTTATATCCATTAAGAATCATTCTATGCCGTTATCCCTCTTGCTAATGAAACTGGCTGGGTTTGATATAGTTTTAGGCATTGATTGGTTGTCGCATAACCAAGCCTAAATTGCCTGTGATAAAAAGCTAGTTATTATCAAAACCCCTTCGTGAATCAGTCACTATTCAAGGAGATACACAATATAGATTGCCCAGCAATGTGTCTATTTTCAAGGTATCGCAGTGTTTGAAGAGCTGATGTGTCATCTATATGGCACAGGTGACTGTGAATGATCCGAAGCCTAAGATTGAAGACATTCCAATCATCTCTGAGTATCTTGATGTTTTTCCTGACGAGTTACCTAGATTACCTCCAGAAAGGCAAGTAGAGTTCAGGATAGACATTCTACCAGGGTCTGCACCTACAGCACGAGCTCCTTATCGTCTAGCACCTACCGAAATGAAAGAGCTCAGAACTCAATTAGAAGACTTATTGGAAAAAGGTTTTATTCAACCTAGCTCTTCGCCTTGGGGAGCTCCAATACTGTTTGTGAAAAAGAAGGATGGATCAATGCACTTATGCATTGATTATCATGAATTAACTAAGGTAACGATCAAGAATCGTTATCCTTTGCCAAGGATCGTTGATTTATTCGATCAACTCCAAGGGGCGGGCTATTTCTCGAAGATTGATTTGAGATCTGGGTATCATCAACTTAAGGTTAGAACTGAAGATGTACCAAAGACAACATTTAGAACAAGGTATGGACATTACGAGTTTTTAGTGATGCCTTTTGGGCTTACTAATGCGCTAGCAGCATTCATGGACCTCATGAATCGAGTCTGCAAACCATACTTAGATAAGTTTGTCATCGTATTCATAAATGATATACTTATCTATTCTCGTAGCCAAGTTGACCACGAGAAGCACCTTCGATGTATCTTAGGATTGCTTCGATAGGAGAAGTTGTATGCTAAATTCTCTAAGTGTGAGTTCTGGCTTCGTGAAGTCCAATTCCTTGGACATGTTGTTAGTGAGCGTGGTATCCAACTAGATCCCGCCAAGATAGAAGCCATTATGAACTGGGAAGCACCAAAGACGCCTACAGAAATTCGCAGCTTTCTGGGTTTAGCTGGATATTATAGGAGATTCATTGAAAACTTCTCAAGGATAGTTGCACCATTAACTTCTTTGACCCGTAAGAATGTGAAATTTGATTGGGGTCCAAAACAATAAGAATCTTTTGAGATTCTTAAACAAAAATTGAGCAATGCTCCGGTGTTGACCTTACCCGAAGGAATTGAAGAGTTTGTTGTATATTGTGATGCTTCACACACCGGAATGGGATGTGTACTTATGCAGCGAGGCAAGGTGATTGCCTATGCTTCACGACAACTTAAAGTGCATGAAAAGAATTACACCACCCATGATTTGGAATTGGGTGCCGTTGTATTCGCATTAAAGTTATAGAGACATTATTTGTATGGAACTAAATGTGTGATCTATTCGGATCACAAAAGTCTCCAACACTTATTCAATCAAAAGGATCTCAATATTCGCTACCATCCAGGTAACACCGTTGGATGGAAACTCTAAATGATTATGATTGCAAAATTCGCTACCATCCAGGTAAAGCGAATGTGGTCGCCGATGCGCTAAGCTGAAAGGAAAGAATCAAACCAATCAGGATCAATGCCAAGAGAATTGAATTAAAGAATAGTCTGAATGAAAGGCTATTAGCTGCATAGAAAGAAGCTATTTCAGAAGCTAATCTTCCAAATGAAAAGTTGGGTGTAACTGTTGAACAGTTAGCACCTGGAAAGGATGGAATCCTCACACTAAATGGAAGAATTTGGGTTCCTATTCATGGAGGACTTCGAGATGTAATTCTCCAAGAAGCACACAACTCCAAATACTCAGTTCACCCTGGAGGTGACAAGATGTATCAGGATTTGAAGGCTAATTATTGGTGGATAGGTTTGAAGAAGTCTATTGCCACACATGTAGCTAAGTGCCTGACTTATGCTCAGATTAAAGCTGAACATCAAAAGCCATTAGGTCTGTTACAACAGCCAGAACTTCCCACATGGAAGTGGGAGATGGTAACCATGGATTTTATAACCAAGTTACCTAAAAAAAAGCACAGAAATGATACCATATGGGTCATAGTGGATAGACTGACTAAGTCAGCACATTTCTTACCCATTAAGGAGACTCATAGCTCCGACAAGTTAGCCCAGTTGTACGTTGATAAGATTGTATCTCTTCACGGCGTGCCGGTGTCTATTATCTCTGATAGAGATACTAGATACACCACTCACTTTTGGAAAAGTTTCCAACAATCTTTGAGCACACGTTTGAATTTTAGTACTGCTTACCATCCTCAGACAGATGGACAGAGTCAGCGTACGATTCAAACATTGGAAGACATTCTTCGTGCATGTGTTATTATTTGGGAGGTAGTTGGGATGACCACTTACCCTTGATTAAGTTCTCCTATGACAATAGGTACCATACAAGCATTCAGCCTGCGCCTTTTGAGGCATTATATGGTAGGAAATGCAGAACACCTGTTTGTTGGGCAAAAGTAGGCGAAGCTCAGTTGTCAGGACCTGATATAGTCCTTGAAACAACAGACAAGAGTGTCCAGATTCGCGGTCGCCTGAAAGCTGCCATGGATAGGCAGAAAAGTTATGCTGACAAGAGGCGGAAATCTCTAAAGTTTGAAGTTGTCGATAAAGTCTTACTGAAAGTATCACCCTGGAAAGGTGTGATGCATTTCGGTAAGAAGGGCAAGTTAAGCCCTAGGTATATAGGACCATTCGAGATTATCGAATGTGTCGGCAGTGTAGCTTATAAGCTAAACTTGCCTGAGAAGCTGAGTGGAATTCATAATTTGTTCCACATCTGTAATCTCAAGAAATGTCTAGCCAATGAATCACTAGCTATGTCTCATAAAGACGTACAGATTGATGAAAGCCTGAGATTTGTTGAAAGACCTATATCGATCGAGGATCGACTGGTTAAAAAGCTCTGAAGGAAGCATGTGCCTATAGTAAAGGTCAAATGGGATGCCCATAGAGGTCCCGAATATACGTGGGAAGTCGAGTCCACTATGCGAACAAAGTACCCTCACTTAATCCAGTAAATCTCGGGGTAAAGATTTCTTTTATGTCACACCCCTTTCTTAGGCGGAAGCACGAGGTGTGATCATGAAAGGTTCTCATTGCATACGAAAGGTAAACATACTATATGCTCGTAAAAATGACTTCAAATACCCAAATCATTACATTACTGAAAACATAGATTAAGTATTTACATCATGAGACAACATATTGTCTGAAAGTTTACAACTTTATTTAAGGATAAACAAAACGACATCCACGAGCAAGAGTAAGACCGCGCGTACATCCACTTTAGTTACCTGAAATACATGTGAGTTTTGGAAAAAAATGTCAAGATATTGTTTGTGTAAATTCATGCAGGTCTTGTATTGAACGTTTGTATACCTTGTATGAAAATATGGTATGTATCTTGTATAAATCAAGTATTCTCGTATAAATCAAGTATTCTTGTATAAATCAAGTATTCTCGTATAAATCAAGTATTCTTGTATAAATCAAGTATTCTTGTATGTATCAAGTTGTTAATGGGTTGCAAGGCCATTAACATGTGACACGACATAGGAAACATCCAAACCATAGGCAGTTTTCTAGTTGTCGATTCACGACGGAGACACAAAAGCACTACTCGGTACTAGTTTTCACCAAGAGTGTGGCTGCCCGAAAGCCCATTAGATCTAACCTTTTGTTCTGCGGTCTTAGTATGTACACGATTAATGGTGCTTATGGTATCCTATTCGTGACACGATTTCTCGTATCATTCCTCAAAACGCATCATACTTGGTACTAGTTATCACCAAGAGTGCTTCTTGTTTTTGTATCCATCATACCACTTGTAAATATTGTAACATTTGTAACATGTATTTCACCCCCGAAGTTATAAAATTGAAAACAGTTAAAAGAAAAAGGGGAGCATGAACTCACAACTTTGCGTTCCTTGTGCCGTAAACTTCATCGAATTTGCTTATCCAGCGTCGTGACCTAAACGTGTTTTATTAACGTTAGTCACTAGACTTGTATCGCACAAGTACAAGTCACTATCTTTTGTATATGTGTTCTTGTGTTAAAATAATTTGTATTTTTAACTATGTGTCTTACTTATATTATTTTCTCCAAAAATAAATATAAGTATCTTGTATTTTTCACCCGAATTATGTTTTGTCCAAAACTTCATTTCATGTTCATAACTTGTCCAAATTATTTATTCTATCAAGTAATATATTTTCATAAATATATTTTCTTGTATTTGTCTAAGCATGTTGTATGTGTATTTTTGTATTTTTACTTCTTAGGAGTATTTAGTGTATTTTCAAGTCTTAATACACTATTACATGTAATACTACTACATACACTTAGCACAAAATTTGGTGATCAATAAATATATATATTTTTCTCAAAAATATACATACTTAATATCAATTTTAATCTTGAAGAAATCATCATTTCTTAACACAAAAATTAGGGAAACCTTGGTAAATATTTTTAGATACATTTTTAGGGATTAAGTTTCTCAAAAACTTATATTTTTCTAAGTGACAAAATTTATAAAAATTTTGACATAGTTTCCCCTAAAAATGGAGGTTTCCCATGTTTTCAAAACATGTGTTTATTTTCTTTTAAAATCATCACAACAATCAACAACTTATTCAACACTTATCAAGTGTCAAAATCAAGTAAATCATACTATATCATGAACTTGAAGTTTTTGTAAAAACTTGTAGTAACTTACCATGTTATTTAGTAGGTTTAGTTACCCTTAAAAACATGGTTATTTGTTTGTAAATAACTTTATTAAAAGATTTGGTTCTTTACAACTTGTAGGATGATTTTTCTAAAAATACTTATTTTGTATTTTTCTTGTTTCATAAGTGTTTATACACTTGTTTTTTCTAATAAAAATAGTGTAAGTTTATGTAAAAACCAAGATCTTCTAAAAATCATATTTTAAACTTGGTTTTCTTGGAAAATCATTCACATATCTTAGATTTATATGTTTACTAGCTTACTTTGTTTATTATTTTTCAAGAAATCATTTATTCATCAAGTTCATGTTTATACATGAGGATGATCTTCTTGTGTAAACACATAATCATCCTCTAACTTGCTAGATCATGTGTTTAATCACAATCTAACAAGCTTCATGTATTGATCAACATCAATATTTCTAGTAATCAACAAGCAAGCATTATACATCTAGAAAACAACATCATTTCATCAAGACATCATCATATTTCACCTTATGTTTCAAGATTCATGTGTATGTCTTTTAGTGTTCTTATGATAATCAACATGTTATATCTTTTAACCACTAAAAATGGTAGTAAACAAGGGTGTTCATGAATCTTACAACTAGCTTAAAGCTAGGGAAGAACAATGTTGAAGATTGAGTGGATAAAAGCTTGTGATGGAGGTCCTTGATGATCCGTGAGTTCCACACCTTCTTATTCACCCTTGTGCACCTTAAGTTAACCTTGGAGTGGGTGGTTGATGATCGAAAAAGATGGTGGTGTGAGGGACTATGTTCGTCCGAAGGTTGGGGAGGAGAGGAGAAGAGAAGGTGTTGTGAAGATGGTGGTGTATTCTAGTTACTTATAATCTTCCAAACTCTTTGTCCATTGGTTTATATGTCATGAGAAGTACAAACATGATTTATCAAATCCAAGAGAAGATTTTAATGGGATTTAGGAAGATTACACAAATCTATGAGGTAGGGCCATACTTGGTCCGAAAATCAGCCAATGGGGGGGGGGGGTTAGTGTAAATTTCATTCCTTAATTTCATAAGTAAGTAAGCCTTCAAGTGTAAGGTTTAGGGACTTAGTGTGTTATTATGTTATAAGGGGTGTTATGGTGTTCGGGGACCATAACTAGCTCATAAACATTACAACAATGCTTCTAGTAATATTTTGATATTCCGGGTAATGTCCGGTTGTTCGGTTAAATACCGGTTCGTTAAAGTGCTAAATTGCACCGTTTAGTGTCCTTTATGTATCCTTTGTTAACCCTTTTAATTCCCAACACTTAGGAGGGTATTCTGGATAATAAAACATGAATTCTGCATAATATTTATGTGTTAAAAAGCTGATTGTAGCTGAATTTTGTAAAATTCTGCACTTAAAGTGTGTTTCGGGTGCTTTTTAGTGCATATTCTATCTTCCGGAATGTCTATTTGTTAACCCTTGTATGTACTCTTGGGTTTTAATATATTCTTGTCATTGGACCTACACCTAGGCTCCAATTCTATTGTCTAACTGCTTTCTGCAGAATTATTGACACAATTTGTCTTACCGGTGAGTTTACTAGTACTTCTGACGCAACGCTGTTCTTTAATGTATAAAGTAATTCTTGTAGTATAAAACGTGCATGAATTCACTTGTATAGTATGTAATCAGACAATGTGTTGATGCACAATGTCTAAAGCCTGCGTCTTTGTAATACTAGTTTAATGTATAGGGTCCAGATAGGTCATTTTGTGTTAGTACAGGGGGTTAAAGTGTAAATTTATGACTTTCATGTTGTAGGTCCGCTTTTGTGGCATGTGTCCACAAAAGCGAACCAGCTTAGTTGTCTGGACCGCTTTTGTGGACATGTCACAAGTGCGGACCAGGTTGCCTATATATACCCCCAATGTGTTCTTCATTTGTAACGTCTTCTGGAACTCAACGTCGAACTGCTGTCCGTACGACAAGCGTTATCAAGTGAAGAAAAAGTATTTTAAGTGTGAATCTTCTGTTTCTATTCCTTTCTGTTACGTTTTTCTTTGTATCATGCTGAAAATGTGTTTCCGCCACATTTTCAGTAAGCACTAGCTCTGATTGACTCACTCGAGAGGTCAAAACTGATCCTACAATTGGTATCAGAGCCAGTTGCGAGTTAGTTTGCTAGATACGAAGCGTTTTACACGGACTTTTGTAGATTTGGACTGTTTGAACGGTGGAAATGGACTGAAACTTGGACAACAGGTGTAAAACACACTAATAACAAACCCTTGAAAGATTCGGATCAAAATACGGCCTAAAAGTGACCCAAAAACCCTCGTGAAATTGGTTCACGCTTACGTCATGCTTCTGGTTCGCTTTTCTGGACCGCTCCAACGTACATTCAGAAGGTGAATCTGGAAAACGAGCTTGGAACGATGCAGAAACCTCCTAAGTTGATGAGTTTGGATGAATATTCAGGATGGTCCGGGAGATTCAAAAACTGGGTGCAGGCCAACCATCTAGAGTGCTGGATAAAAATCGAAAGAAAGTATGTTCCTCCGGTAGACGGGTTGAATATGTTGAAGACCATTGCAAGTCTTACAGAGGCGGAACAGGTCGAGTTCAAAGCAGAAAAGAAGATGGTTAGCATTCTGCAGCAAGCGATAAAAGAGGATATTCTAGTTCTGCTACAGCATGATGATAGTGCACAGTCGATATGGCAAGCTTTGGAACAGAAATTCAAAGGCAGTGCGTCGATGATCAAGAGTAAGAAAGCACTGATAAAGAAAGAATTTGATATATTCACGGGAATTAAAGGCGAATCGACAAAGCAGCTTATCGAGAGGTATTGTCACCTGGTGGTAGAGATGAGAAGGTTGAATATCGAAAAGACGAATGAAGAGTGGATAGACAAGTTGTGTGATGCACTTCCCTATGAGGAATGGGGAACGTACTTGATGATGTTGAAAAATAGTTCAGATTTCGTGAACTATAGTTTGAGCGTGTTTATAGAGAAAATTGAAGCTCATGAGTTGGAGTTGGTAAAAATCAAGAAGATGAATTCAGCGAATATGCCACAGGATGTGTCTTTGTACTACAAGAACAGTCCGGCAGCTTCTAATATTCAGAGTCCGAAGATTCAAACCGGGTTTAGTGCAGACAACACTTCATCTGTTGCTCAAAATGCCTATCAGTCGAGTCAGTCGACTCCATTTGCTAACTACGAGCCGAATGTCAAAGTTTCAGAGCAGAATTCTCCTCAAAGTTCTACAGGGTCAAATCAACAGACATTTGTGTCCGGTGTGCAGTGTAATATTGCGGTTAACATCAAGAATGGGAATGAAATCACCGAGAATGCAGCCAAGCAGCACATCGCGTTACTGGCATCAGTTCTGGAAGCTTATGAAGGTTTGGTCGCAGGAAGGATCGGAAATCCCGATATGACTAAAGAGGATTACGATCAGATCGATCCGGAAGAATTGGAACTGATAGATATAAAGTGGTGCATGGCGAGTCTGGTTAGAAGAGCTCAACGCTTTATGGAAATCACGGGTAGAAGCAGTTTGTCAGGTCCTGATCAGAAATTAGGGTTCGATAAGTCAAAGGTGACTTGTTTTAAGTGCAAAGAACGAGGTCATTTCAAGCGCGAGTGTCCGAATCGTGAAGTGCAGAATCATCAGAACCCGTTCACAAATGATTATTACAGACAGGCTATATATCACCGCCCAAATCAACAATCTGCTGTTCAGAGACCTCAGATTGAAAACAAACCAGAGAAGGCACTTATCGTAAACCAAGATGATGAAAAAGTTGCGTCTGGGTTTAGTTGGGACAAGTATGTTCCAGGAAAGGATGATCGAGCAATGATGGCTGAGGTAGTTGAAATTACCGAGACAATTGCAGAGTCAAAGGTTAGCAATGAGGTGGTTACTGAGAATGTCGGTGAAGTAATTTCTGAGAATGTAGTTGAGTCTGATTCTGAGGTGGTTGAGGAAGCAGTTACTAAGATGGTTGATTCTGTGACTGAAATTGTGATTGAAGAGGTTATGGAAGTTGCTGATCAGGTGGTTCCATAGGTTGTTAAAGAGGTTTCTACAGATAGTTCTGCAAAAGCTGAGGAATCAGTGACTGAAGTTCTCAACTTTCAATCACGGCAGGAGGAATTTGTTTATACAATGAAATCTATTTTGCCTCCTAACGTCTTTGATTCTTTTGCAGATTATTTTGAAGAGCCAAGAACTGGAACGTGTCCGAGATTTGAAGCAGAGAAAGAAGAAGTCGAGGAGATGATCGACGTCTCGAAGGAAATGACTGAAGAAGCTCTAAAGGAGATTGCAGATAAAGCGCTGATGAGCAAGTTAAAAGAGGTAGATTCAGACGTCCAGGAGTCAGTTGATAAGGTGTCAGGTCTAGGAAAGGAAACTGGAGTCATAGAGGTCAACGTGGTCAAGTCGTCTGAGTCGGAGTCAGATCTTGTTGGTAAAATTGTTTGTGAGGATGAGATTATAGTTGAAAAAGTTTCAATCCCCGATACACCGTGTCTAAGTTGTTCACAACCATGCACGGGGTGTCTTGAAAAAGACACCAAGTATCAGGTATTAAAACAACATGCAGATTTGGTGAAGTTTGACTTAGAGCAAGTAAAAGAGGCTTACGACACATTGTCTAGGTCAATAAAAATGATCCAAAAAGAGAGTCTTGAAAACGATAAAGCAACCAAGCTGGCACAATCAACTTTATTTGACAAACATAGAGAAGTCAATTTTCATTTAGATACAATCGCTTCTTTGAGAAAAGAGCTTGAGTTGACTAAAATTGAAAATGATAGAATTGATCAGAAAATGATGAGTTATGTGGCATCATCATATGTGTTAGAACAAATAGTGCCACAACAGCCACATGCTTCACCTGTCTACAACAGTGTTCCACCCCCAATGTGGAATCATTATACACAGAAATATCCAGATGGGGTGGAAGCTGCATTAAACATCAAACTAAAAACACTTGAGAATGATTTACCTGATAACATTGATATCACTTTCACTACGTCTGACACTGACAACGAATCCCAGGTAATCAAAAATGTTATCGATCAGGTGTTGGACGATGATAGTGAGAAATCTGAGAAGGCAAAATCAGTGGAGTCCGGTAGTGATTCTGAGGAGGACGGAAACTTTTTAGATCGTTATTTGACAAAAACGGATAAAAGTGCGGATGATGATTCAATTATGGTGGCTTACACTATGGTTGGATCTGACAAACTTTACTCCAACACCGAGTTTCCGCTTTAGAATGTTAAATTTAAGAATATTCAGAAAGTGTTTAAGTTGATTGAGCTGAGCGTAAATGAGTTAAAGAAAAATGATTTCTTTTCAAAACTGAATAAGTCAGTTGGTTCGTCACGTCCTACTAGTCCAGAAAAGGTAGAGGGGGTGGGTAAAAACCAAAACAAGAAAAATCAGTTAAAGAATAAAGGTCTTGGTTTTGAGAAGAAAATGACTAAGAAGTTGGTCAAGCCAAAAGATAGGATGGATGATGTGTTTGTCGCTGGTCCTAGCACTGAAATTGAAAAAGATTATATCTTTAGCCAAAAGGCCATGGACGACTTCAATGCAGCGCAAAAGCTAAAAGTGGAAACTGTCACAACCACTTTTGTAGAATATGATAAGCGTGTGTGTTATCGCTGCAATGAAGTCGGCCACATGGCTAAGCAGTGTAAGAAAGTGATTGTAAAACCAGTTGTGGTAAAAGTTGTTAATAAACAAATGGTTGAGAAACCGAAGGTTGAAAAACCCAAGGTTGAAAACAAAAATGTTTCAAAACAAATCATTCAAAAACCTCGACCAAAATCACCGGTTGTTGCAAAAGATAAACAAGTGTTGGTTTCGCCAATCCGAATTCTTAAACGGGGTGAAAAATTGAAATCAGAGGATAAGCCAAAATCGACTTTCGAGATTGGCGAATCTTCTAAATCTCCCAAGACTTCGAAATTTTACCCTAAAGCAAAAACTTTTGAAAATCAGTCATGGGTCGCGAAATCTAAACCATCTGGTGAGATCAAAAAGATGGAAAATGTGTTGAAAAATGAGTCACAGTTTGTAAAAGATGATGTTGCTGTGTTTGAGTCTGAAATTGATCAGTTTTTGTCGGAATTTCCCAAACTTCATAACAAAGTAAAACAAGATAAAAAGGAAATTGAGTCAAATGTCACATTTAACTTTCCGAAAACAACTGAGAAATGCAATGTAGTTTTTGGTTCAGTATCGGAAGCCAAAAAGTCGTGGGCATAATTGTTTAACTGATGTGTTTGTGTGCTAATTGCAGGAGCTGCCCAAGTCTGTGCTATCCAGGTGGATAATGGACAGCGGAGCATCGAGACATATGACGGGATCCTTAGCTCTATTATATGATGTCAAATCAATTAATGGAAGCTACATTGGATTTGCTGGTAACCAAGGTGGCAGGATTGTTGGTCAGGGAAAGCTCACAAACGGATCATATCTTTTGACAAAGTGAATTATATTGTTGAATTGACAAACAATTTGTTAAGTATTTCACAAATTTGCGACAAAGATTTTAGCGTACATTTTACAAAAACAGAATGTTTGGTTTTAAAGCCAGGGTTTAAAGTCCCTGATGAGTTAGTGCTGTTGCGTGCTCCTAGGGTTAATGATCTTTACATTTTAGACATGAGCACTGCAACACCAACAACTCCTCAAAAACAATGTTTTGTAACAAAATCTAAAGCAACTGAGAAAGAGTCAATTATGTGGCACAGAAAAATGGGTCATATACACGTTCGTAAAATGAATTTTCTTGTGCACAACGATTTGGTAGAAGGTGTGAATGTTAAGAATTTTCATTTACCTGACGATTGTGTTGCTTGTAAGAAAGGTAAACAGGTACGGAAGTCTCATCCGCTAAAGATGCTCAACACTATCTGGTTACCTCTCGAGAGATTGCATATGGATCTCTTCGGGCCGGTCAACGTCAAAAGCATCAGTGGAGATTCTTACTGTTTGGTGGTTACGGATGATTATACAAGGTTTTCATGGGTTGTTTGTTTGGAGAAGAAGGACGAAACATTCGATGCTTTGATGGTTTTATTCAAAAAGATGGAAACGGTGTACAAGCTGCCGATCAGAAGAATTCGGAGTGATAACGGAACGGAGTTCAAGAATAACAAAATGTACGAGTTCTGTAACGAGAAGGGGATACTACATGAATTCAGTGCGCCGTACACACCACAACAGAACGGCGTGGCTGAACGAAAGAATAGAACCCTGATCGAGACCGCACGTACTATGTTGGCAGATTCAAAGCTTTCGATTTTCTTCTGGAGTGAAGCAGTGTCAGCAGCTTGCTATACACTGAATAGAGTTCTAACAGTGAAGAAATATAAAAAGACTTGTTTCGAGCTGCTGCATCGCTATAAGCCAAATCTTGTGTTCTTGGAACCTTTTGGCTCTCCGTGTACTTTCATAGATGCTGATGGTAAATTCGGAGCAAAAGCGAATGAAGGATTTTTCGTAGGTTATGCCAGCCCGTTAAAAAGGGTATTTGTACCGTGTCTGGGGAAAGTGATTCAGGTCCATCATGTGGACTGTCAGAAGCACACGCCGTCGCAACAACTTCCCGGACAAAGATTCCTATTTGACTACGACAAACTCTGGGAATCGTTTCATCTGCCGTCCGAGCCGAGTGAGGAGGAACTTGCTCTCATGAACTTGTATCAGCAAAGTCAGTTGCAAGAGCCGGAATCTAGAACGCTAGATGTTCCTACGCCTACCGTGGGTACTCACGATGATGAAGCTGGACCAAGTGGAACCGTTCATATACCTCCAGAGGTACCAGAGGAACCAGCTCCGTCATTTGACGTTTCTGACGACTCAGAGGAGGAACCCGCTCCTACCTTTGACGAGGAACCAAATGAGACATCAGAGGAGGCTGTTGATGAAATCGTTGATCTCGACATTTCAAATATGGAATCGGAAGTTGTAGTGCCTGATATTGTGATGCCACGGACACTGTCTTACCACCCTT
The DNA here is from genome assembly GCF_002127325.2 of Helianthus annuus. NCBI lineage: Eukaryota > Viridiplantae > Streptophyta > Magnoliopsida > Asterales > Asteraceae > Helianthus > Helianthus annuus. The sequence goes on from NC_035435.2 coordinate 44,831,948, forward strand.
CAGAACAAATTATCGGCGATCTACAGAGCGGTGTCAAAACGAGACATCAGATAGACCAAGCTTTTACATGTTTTTATTCAGATATTGCTGATATGCAGAAAGAAGTCTCATTCAAATGTTTTATTTCGCAGATAGAGCCCAGGTCTTACAAAGAAGCATTGACCGAAGACAGTTGGGTGAATGCTATGCAGGAGGAACTGCAACAGTTTGAAAAATTGGGCGTCTGGAGACTTGTTGATCTGCCCAAGAATCAGAAGTTGATAAAGACGAAATGGGTGTTTAAATGTAAACGTGACGATAGAGGAGTCGTGGTGAGGAACAAAGCACGTCTAGTGGTTCAAGGCTTCAGCCAGCAGGAGGGTATAGACTATGAAGAGGTTTACGCGCCGGTCGCAAGGCTTGAAGCTATTCGTATTTTTCTTGCCTTTGCATCCTGGAAAGATTTCAAAGTCTATCAACTCGATGTTAAATCCGCATTCCTGTATGGCAAGATTCGAGAAGAAGTTTACGTGGGGCAACCACCGGGGTTTGCAGATCCACTAAACAAAGACAAGGTGTACTTACTGGATAAAGCATTATACGGTCTACACCAGGCCCCGAGAGCCTGGTACGAGACTCTTTCAACCTACTTGCTGGACAACGGGTTCACAAGAGGAACAGTAGACAGCACCTTGTTCACAAAAGAAAAAGAAGGCCATTTGCTGATCGTGCAGATCTACGTTGATGACATCATTTTTGGTTCCACCAACGACGATTTGTGTAAAGAGTTTGAGAGAGTAATGAAGAAGAAATTCGAAATGAGTTCAATGGGGGAGATGAAGTTCTTCCTCGGGCTGCAGGTAGAACAAATGCCCGACGGAATCTTCATTCACCAGTCAAAATATGTAAAGGACGTGCTCGATAAGTTTGATATGGCAGATTGCAGTCCTGCATCAACCCCCCTCGCACAGAACCATGGTATTTGTCCGGATGAACAGGGAGTGAAGATGGATGAAACGTTATACCGATCGATCATTGGGTCTTTAATGTATCTCACAGCTTCCCGTCCCGACATCATGTACCCGACATGTCTGTGTGCACGATATCAGTCGAATCCGAAGCAATCACACCTGACGATCGTCAAACGCATCTTACGGTATTTGAAGGGTTGCCCAAGCATCGGCTTGTGGTACCCTCGTTCGGGTGATTTTACATTATCCGGTTTCGCTGATTCAGATTTTGGTAGCTGTAAGCAGAATGCAAAGTCCACCACTGCTGGGTGCCAGTTCTTCGGAACTCGGCTTGTTACCTGGCAGTGCAAGAAGCAAACTGCAGTTGCGCTCTCCACGTGCGAGGCTGAGTACGTCTCAGCCTCTAGCTGTTGCTCGCAGATCCTCTGGATCCAACAGCAGATGCGCGACTTCGGTCTGCAATTCTTGGATACGCCGATATTTGTGGACAATGAAGTGGCCATAAATGTTACTAAAAATCCGGTTCACCATTCGAAAACAAAACACATTGAAATCCGTCATCATTTTATTCGAGATTGTCACGAAAAGAAATTAATACGGATTGAACATGTGGGCACCGATGATCAGAAAGCTGATTTTTACACAAAACCGTTTGATAAAAAGAGATTTTATTATCTTTTAAGGTTAAATGGGATGAAAAATCTGCAATCTGAGAGGGTTATCGAGTGTGAAGCCGAATTGGGCGGCGATCTGACTTGAACCGTATCGTGTTGTCAACTTTTGTTTGTACAGTTGTATTTCCTGCTTTTCGTTAAAAACAAAAACACAAAAATATGTTTTAGTTTTAGGGGGAGATATTTGCAGAAAAATACAAAAACATGATAAAATCATAAAAATCCAAAAACATTAAAAAATGCAAAAAGAGCTGTGTAGTATAGGGGAAATGATAGTACATCAGCTAGACGGGCACAGTACGCTAAAGATATGTAATGAAAAAATGCATTTAAGCAGTCTCGGTAAAGATGTGCCGGTAGGTTCTTACAGAATTAGTAGATCAGTTTGGGATATAAACTATATTTAACTTGCGTTTTCGTGGGGAACACCTCCAGGATATATAGGTAACCCCTGAAATCCTGTTTGAAAGGTCCCGTATTCTGAGATACTAGGTCTTTATGCTCGGTGATATCTGGGGTATTATCCCGGGACTTCTGCTGTATGGAAATACTGACCTAGTCCCCGGATAATACTTTACGCAAAAAGCTTTGAAACATAAGCTTCACCCTCAGCATGCTGATGAAACAATAAAATTGATAGTCACTGCTGTTGAAATGCAAAAGATCCTCTAAAGGGGACCCACCGAAAAGTCGAGCCGTCATCTCTCTGCTGAACGGAAGTTCTGACCTGAGCTCTCACGGTTTCGCATCTACCCCCAACAGATATCAGCCGTGGTATATTCACCTGTAAGACTGAATACTGGGATCCGGATACGGGAGTATATACTGAGGTGGGAACACACGTTAACGTTTAAGTCTCTAAAACACTATTCACGTATCCCAAACAGATTGAAAGTTTTGCGAGAATTTAAAATGGATCAATATACCGACAATCAACGCGAATTGCTTAATGCTTAAAATGAAATAAGCTTAACGGTGCTTGTGTTCTGTTGGCAGCTGATATGATCCTCTAACACGCTCACAAAAATATTGTGTGTTTATATTTCACTTTGTACAGCTTTAAACCCAAAAAGATTTTCTTTTCTCATTTTAGTTTCGACAACTGATACTGGGGATTGGAAGTTCAAAGCCCGTGTGCAGATCATGTTAGTGCCTGATGAGGGTTGGGTAAGCTGTGATTGCAACCAAAGATCTGGTATAATGTTTGAAACGATTGAAAAGTTCATTAATTTGAACCGTTTTTAAAACAAAACGACAGAGTACTTCATAAAACTGATCAACCAGGGCCATTAACTTGGACTTGGTAGGTCAAATAGCTGTCCAGGGTCATTAACTTGGACTTGGTCAACTGGGTGTCAGCGTGTGAAATCGAAAAAGTTGGAAAAAAATGTTTAAAAATGAATTTTTGAAATATTAGAGACAGGTTCGCTCTTTTGTCACCATCGGTTCGCTTCTTTGTCAAAGTAACACGTTGGTCCGCTCATGAGGACATGTCGAATAAGCGGTCCAGACCTCATATAAATAGAACAGGGGTCCGCTTTTGTTGCCATTTCCAGACCGCTTATACGTCATTCTCTCTGAGGCGATTTCGAGCGATCCTCTGTGTTCTTCGTGATTTTCTGCTGTTTGAGCCCGATTTTCACTTGTTCTTGATAGATTCTAGTTCATTACATCATGGGCAAGGTAAGTCCTCTCTCAATCTTAGTTCTTTCGTGATAAAAACATGTCTGTTAGTATGTTTAAATGAACGAATCATGTTTTATACTTTTAACTATCATATTTGGTTGAATAGAATAGTGTAGTTGTGTCGTCTAATGATTCCGAGTATAGTGTTATGCTTTAATTGCTGAGATTTGAGCGATTGATGAGTGTAGTCGGCAATGAGTGGCTTCAAGTTCAGATCTTGGGTGAATTAGACATGTTCTGTTAGAATGAAAGATACCTCTAGTCTCGGAATTCTGTGTAAATTGCGATTTTGAAATCAATTTTAGGGATTAAGCTGTTTTTACAAGTTTTATCTTAGGATCGCTTTTGCAAACATTCATCTGTTGAACCGCTCATAAGTCACTTGTAGGACCGCTTTTATGACATCTGTAGGACCGCTTATAAGAACCATTTTAGGTCCGCTCTTATGACATCTTTCAGGACTGCTCATGTGTACCATATCAGGTCCGCTTTTAAGGTAGTAATCTGTTGATTCGCTTATGTGGCTAGGGATGGTTCGCTTTTGTGTAATTTTTATATAGGACCGCTTTTTAGTCACTACAGTGGTTCGCCTATAGGGTTGTGAAGTGTTTGGTTCGCTTTTAATGTACTATGCAGATTCGCTTTTTAGTCAGTGATAAAAATGTGAAATTTTTCTAAGTCTTGATTTCTGTTGTTGTTGTGCAGGCATCACCAAACGTGTTATTTGATCCAGTACACAACAGTTGTATTGATTTAGATGTGGAGAAGTGTCCTTTATTATCAGAATTCAGCAGCATTTTGGATTATATGAATCGTATTCCAGTGAAGAAAGCAATGATTGACCAAAGACCGTTGTATAGATCACATATTAGTCGATTTTGGACAAACGCAAAGTATGATGAGGAAAGCAAGGTGATATCATCAGTGGTGGAAGTGGATGGAAAGTTGGAGACTATTCTGGTGACTGAAGCATTAGTTCGAGAAGTTATGAACTTTCCTGATGAGGCCAATTACCCCACAAGATTTCCGGAACGTTTGGTGAAGGGTTGTATGCTGCGTTTGGGATACAGAAATACTTTGAACACCGGAAATTACTTGAAGTCAAAGTTTCAAAAATCTTTCAAGTTCTTGATTCATTGTATTCTGATTTCCTTGAGCCATACAAAAGGCAGTTTCGATCAGATGAGAGATTATCAAATGAACATGTTAACATCGTTGGTGTTGAATAAGAAATACAACTTTTCGCACATAGTTTTTCATTATATGGTGGAGAATCTCACGTCGGATGTTAGAACCTGGAGGTATCCGCGGTTTGTACAAATAATGATTGATCGTGCATACCCTGGAATTGATAGAAACATTAAGGGTGATCTTCTTGTTCAAGCTCACATGTCTAATAACACTTTGAAGAACCTGGTCAAGTATCATCCTAATCGTCCAGAGCCTGATCTAGTGATTGAAAACTTTGGATTGCTTAGAGATGCGAACTATGTGGATCCTGATCCAGAAAATCATCAGAATTGGAGAAATCAAGAGGAAATGAAAGAGGCGTTGTATGCCGTAGAGTTGAAAATACTTCAGAGTTTCAAACCAACCAAGAACGAGTGGTATGTAAAGGAGTCGGGGCGTAGACGTAGATTTGCAACTCCTGTAGCTGAAGGTGAAGGTTCTTCGTCAAAACCGAAGAAGATACAAAAGAAGAAAAAGCAAACAATGTTAATTGATGAATCTGATGAAGAAATTCCTGAGATAAATGTTGAAAATGAACAAGAGACGACTGGTGCTGAAAACATTGTAATTGAGACAGATTTGTTTACAACAGAAGCGTATTTTGTTGATAATGTTGTGGAAACTGGTACTTCTGATGTTCAAAAAGAAAAAGAGAAGGAGTTAGATGATGTTGAAGGTGACGACGTTGATAAAGACACTACTAGTTCTTCTAGTTCGTCTGATTATGAAGTGATTGATGCAAAAGAACGTGAGAGACGAATGAGAGAAGAAGTAAAACAGGAGAGGTTGATTAGAAAGAGGAAGAGGGAAGAGAAAGAAGATGCACCTTATGAACCCTCTTCGGAGCATGTTTCAGTGTCACAATCTTCTCCGAAGGGTAAAAAGAAAGCTGCTGGTCGAAAGAGAACTACACCAAAGATTAAAGTGTCAAAGCGCCCTCAGAAGATCAGGCAAACGCACTCAACACCTCCACGTCAACCAACACCTCCACAATCTCCAATACATCAATCTCCTCCCAGACAACCAACACCACAACAATCACCAAGACAACCTACTCCTCCATCACACTCAACACCACCTAGACAACCTACTCCACAACGACAACCATCTCCTCTGTTTCAATCAACACCACCTCCACATCAACCATATTATTCTTCGCAAGATCTCTTTGGCACACCTCCACTCACCCAAGCACAACCTGGTTCTTCAAGTAGAGGCCTTTCGATACCGCAAGATAATCTGCTAGACGTTGATTTCGACTTTGCAAACAATTCTCAAGTATTGAAATTGGAAAAGAGAATTGATGATGTGATAGCAGAAAATAAAAAGTTGGCGGCTGAATGCAAAAAGATTGCTGATAGAGAAAAGACTCTTGCTGGTAAGGTGCAGAGGTTGGAGGGTGAAAATAAAGTGTTGACACTGAAAATTGAAGTTGATCAAACGGAAATTGACGTTTTGAAAGTTCGAGTGTCTGAATTAGAAGAAGAGAAGAATCGTCGAGAAAGTGAAAATGAGTACTATAAGTTGAAGAATAAAGAACTTATGGCTGCTAAAGCGTTACATGAACATAAGTTCTACATGCTGAATAGAGTTGTGGAAAGTATGTTAGAGACATCAGTGGAACAGAAATATGAAGAGTTGAAGTTAGAAGACCTTCGTGCAGAACGTAAAGCAGAATTAGAAAGGCAGATGAAGGATAAGGGTAAAGGAGTGGAAGGAAGTTCTGAAATGTCTATTGTACCTTCAATGGTGCTAGATAATCCTGAGCCTATATCAGCAGTTCCTGGCATAGTCGAAGAAGAAATCCCATCGCCTAAATTAATTGGTGGAGAAGATGAAGAGGATGATGAAGATGATGATGGGGATGAGTTTGTTTATTCTGCGAGCAGTCACAGTTCTAAAGGTGATGATGATGACGCAGCAGGAGGTTCAGGTGTTAGAGTAACTGAAGCCTCAAAAGAAAAAGTCGTTGAAGATCTGTTAAACGACACAGTCAATGAAGAAAGTGGTGAAGCTGAGAGAAAGGGGGAGTCGAGTAAGACTCAGATTGTAGAACATCATGAACCTTTGTTCTTACGTTTAGATGTGTATAGGGAGATGTTAAAAGATGTAAATCCCGAGATTCCAATTGATCTTGAAGCAGATTTGGAATCGTTTGATATCAATAAACAGCAAGATTATAAGTATGATTATGTTGAAGATGCTGATATCTACGATAGAGTTGAGGTTGAAGAGTGTTCGGATAATGAAGAGGTTTCTGAAGATACTTCTAAACTTCCAACGTTAATGGAGTTCTTTGCTGCTGAAAATAGAGATGAATTACGTCAGAAAGTGACTGAAGCAGTGAATGATAATGTGTTTGAATGTTTGAGGAAAGAAGCTGAGCAGAAAGATCAATCAAATGCTGATAAAGAAGATCAATCGAAAGTTGAAGAAATTGATCGTTCTAAATGGTTTAAAGATTCTCATGAAAGAAAATTCAAGAGGCCGCTGAAGTTCTTCCAACGTGATAGAAATGTTTCGCTTGGCGATATTATTAGTTAGGGTTTTCTTCCACAGGTCAACGCTTATGCTATTAGAAGAGAATACGGCGTCTAGTATTTTGCACGTTTATATGATATAATGTCATTACCGTGGTGGGACGTTGATGAATTAGCAAAAGTGAGGGTCTTGGAGTACAAGGTGAGACAGAATGATACCGCGATGTGGGGCTACATCAAGTATGAACAATTGAAGTCGTTTCGAAAGTGGAAGCCTCATCGTCCAAGACGTGTTCAGAGAATTGATCCGGAAACTGGAGCTGTAGAAGTTATTCTGAATGTGAAACCTCCACGTACAATGAAGACAATTCCGATGCCAGAAATGGAACAGGATTTTTTATAAAGGCTTTATTGACTGGGTTTACAGTTGCAGGACGACTGAAGCAATAATCACATACAGAGCTGGTGGAGAGCTGAGGGATATTCATGTTTACGACCCGATGTGGTTAGTAAATTGTTCAGCGAAAGACATTGAATGTCTATTCATTCACAAGAGTCGTTACTCTCCAGCAGATAAAGAGCAAGCTCTTCAGTTCCAACGTGTTGTATCACTGTGTATTCAGAAAGGAATCAACTCTGAAAACAAGTGGAAATCCTCGTGGTGGTCTTTAGAAGAGAAGATGAGGAAGAAATCAAAGCGTGAACGTGAACGTGAGAATCAAAAGATGGAAGAAAATAGAGGAAAGTTTATGAAGCAACAAGAAAAGGAAGAGAAAGCAAGGAAGAAAGAGAATGAGAAGATCAGGGTTGCTCTGAGCAGAAAGCGAAAACCAAAGGAAGAGAAATTCAAAGCTATCTGAAGACCTACATTCAAGACAAAGACTGCGGCTTCATCCAAGGGGGAGTTTGTTGATGCACAATGTCTAAAGCCTGCGTCTTTGTAATACTAGTTTAATGTATAGGGTCCAGATAGGTCATTTTGTGTTAGTACAGGGGGTTAAAGTGTAAATTTATGACTTTCATGTTGTAGGTCCGCTTTTGTGGCATGTGTCCACAAAAGCGAACCAGCTTACTTGTCTGGACCGCTTTTGTGGACATGTCACAAGAGCGGACCAGGTTGCCTATATATACCCCCAATGTGTTCTTCATTTGTAACGTCTTCTGGAACTCAACATCGAACTGCTGTCCGTACGACAAGCGTTATCAAGTGAAGAAAAAGTATTTTAAGTGTGAATCTTCTGTTTCTACTCCTTTCTGTTACGTTTTTCTTGGTATCATGCTGAAAATGTGTTTCCGCCACATTTTCAGTAAGCACTAGCTCTGATTGACTCACTCGAGAGGTCAACACTGATCCTAGACAATGTTGACATTTAAGCACATAATTGCAGTCATTAAATAATAATGAAAGTGTACAGAAATTACCAGTTTGGTGCCAGTTGTCACAGTCTCCCCCCGTTAAAAGAATTTCGTCCCGAAATTCAGGCTGATCTATCTCTCGCAGGAGTTTTCTTGAACAGGTGGGGGTACTTTTCTTTGAACTGGTCTTCACGTTCCCACGTGTAATCGGGTACGTGCTTAGAGTTCCAACGTACTTTGACAAGTTTGACAGTGCTCCTCCTGGTCTTGTTGACTTTCCAGTCGGTAACCTCAACGGGTTGTTCTGTAAATCGGAGGGTGTCATCAATATGCACTTTATCCGCAGGGATGATCACGTTTTCTTGTGTTGGACTCTTATTGAGGTTTGATACATGGAACGTATCATGTACTCCATTAAGTTCTTCCGGTAATTCCAATTTGTATGCCACGGTATCAATTCTTTCCAAAATCTTGAATGGTCCAATGTATCGGGGATTTAGCTTCCCACGTCTTCCGAATCTTACTACGCCCTTCCAAGGTGAGACCTTCAACAAAACTTTGCCTCCCACCTCGAATTCTAATGGTTTTCATCTTCGATCAACGTACCTCTTTTGTCGATCTCGAGCCGCCTTAATGCGCTCTCGGATCTGTATGATCTTGTCGGTTGTCTCTTGTACTAGTTCAAGACCAACCATTCGTTTGTCTCCAGCATCTGCCCAAATAATGGCGATCGGCACTTGTGGCCATACAGAGCTTCGAACGGTACGACCTTTATGCTCGTATGATAACTGTTATTGTAGGAAAACTAAACTAAAGGTAAATGAGTATCCTAGCTGTCGCCTAGGTCCATAACACATGCACGAAGCATATCTTCTAACGTTTGTATGGTTCGTTCGTTCTGACCGTCTGTTTGCGGATGGAAGGCCGTGCTTAGATCTAATTGAGATCCAAAGGCTTCCTGAAAGGATTGCCAGATTCTTGAGACAAAGCGTCCATCTCTGTCTGAAATAATTGAGATAGGCACTCCATGACGTGCCACAATTTCTTTTAAGTATATCTCAGCAAGCTTTCCAGTGCTGTCTTTCTCTCGGATTGGTAGGAAATGCCCAAATTTCGTCAATTGATCAACTATCACCCATATCATATCGTGCCCTCTAGGGGTCCTGGGTAATTTCCTTATGAAGTCCATCGAGATTTGCTCCCACTTCCACATGGGTATCTCTGGTTGTTGTAGTAGGCCGGACGGTTTCTGATATTCAGCCTTAACCTTAGCACAGGTTAGGCACTTTCCAACATAAACAGCAACATCGCTTTTGAATCTCGGCCACCAATAGTATTCTTTTAAGTCTTGATACATCTTGTCCGATCCTGGATGGATCGAGTATCTCGATTTATGCGCTTCATCAAGGATGACTTCTCGAATACCGCCATAGAGCGGAACCCAAATACGCTTCTTAAAGTATAAGGCTCCCTCTTCATTTGGCACCATATATTTCAACATACCACGGAGGTATTCAGCTTTACGGTTTTCCATTTTAAGGGCTTCTTGTTGCGCGTCCCGAATGCGTGCTGTGAGGTTCGTTCGAATCGTCATTTCCAATGCTCGAACCCTTAGGGTCTTAACCCTTTCTTTTCGACTTAATGCGTCCGCTACAACGTTTGCCTTTCCAGGATGGTACTTAATCTCACAGTCGTAATCATTTAGCAGCTCGACCCATTGCTGCTGGCAAATGTTCAATTCCTTCTGATCAAATATGTGTTGTAAGCTTTTGGGATATGTGAAGATTGTACATCGAGTACCGTATAAATAATGTCGCCAAATCTTCAAGGCGAATACCACCTCACCCAGTTCCAAGTCGTGCGTGGTGTAGTTTCTTTCATGTACTTTCAATTGTCTTGAAGCGTAAGCGATGACTATTTGGCATTGCATGAGCACGCAACCCAAGCCTTGACGTGAAGCATCGCAGTATACCACGAAGTTTTCAGTGCCTTCGGGCAAGGATAGTATCGGTGCATCGCATAGCTTATTTTTGAGCCGTTGGAAGGCTTCTTCTTGCTTGTCACCCCAGTCGTACTTCTTGTCTTTCTGCGTAAGGGTAGTTAGCGGTTGAGCTATCTTCAAGAAATTCTCAATAAACCGTCGGTAATAGCTCGCTAAGCCTAAAAATTGTCGAGCTTCAGTCTGGGTTTTGGGAGCTTCCCAATTCTTTATTGCTTCAATCTTGGATGGGTCTACATGAATGCCCTTCTCATTCACGACGTGACCAAGAAATTGTACTTCGCGAATCCAAAATTCGCACTTGGAGAATTTCGCATAAAGTTTCTCTTTCTTCAGTAGTTCCAAAATGGTTCTGAGGTGTTGCTCATGTTCTTCTTTTGTTCGCGAGTAAATCAGGATATCATCGATAAATACAATCACGAATTTATCGAGATATGGTTTGCATACGCAGTTCATCAGATCCATAAATACCGCTGGCACATTCGTCAGTCCGAATGGCATCACTAGAAACTCGTAATGCCCATAGCGTGTTCTGAATGCATTCTTTGGTATGCTTTCCTCTTGAATCCTTAACTGATGGTATCCAGATCAAAGATCGATCTTGGAATAGTAGCTTGATCCTTGCAACTGATCAAATAAGTTATCAATCCTCGATAATGGATCCGATTCTTGATAGTGAGCTTGTTCAGTTCTCTGTAATCGATACACATCCGTAGTGTTCCATCCTTCTTCTTTACGAACAATACTGGAGCTCCCCAAGGTGAGAAGCTTGGCCTTATGAATCCTTTATCCAACAACTCCTGGAGCTGCGTAGATAATTCTTGCATTTCGGATGGTGCAAGCCGATAGGGTGCCTTGGCTACAGGAGCGGCTCCTGGAACCAAGTCTATACAGAATTCGACTTGTCGTTGCGGAGGTAGTCCTGGCAGATCTTCGGGAAAAACATCAGGGAATTCCTTCACCATAGGAATGTCTTTGAGTTTTGGCTCCTCAGCCTTCTTGTCTATAACGTGCGCTAGGAAAGCAACACATCCTTTCCTTAAGCACTTCTGTGCTTTCATACAACTGATGATTCGTAGAGGCGCGTCTCGTTTTTCTCCATGTACGATGAGAGTTGCGTCATTCGCTAAAGGGATGCGAATGATTTTCTCATGACAAATAACTTCAGCCTTGTTCTTAGACAGCCAGTCCATTCCGACCACTACATCGAAGCTACCCAATTGAATAGGTAAGTGATCGTTGCTAAATCTTTGCTCACCAAGTTCTAACGTGCAACCTCTAACAACTTCGCTTGATTCAACAAGTTTACCATTGGCTAGTTCTATGGAATAAGGAATATATAATCTACTAGCTTCTATCCCAAGCATACGTTTAAATTCCACAGACATGAAGCTATAGTCGGCACCAGTGTCAAATAATATGGATGCAAAGTGGTTGTTAATGAGAAACGTACCGGTGACCACATTAGGGTCCTCGCGTGCGTTCCTTGCTCCAATCACAAACGCTCGAGCCAGAACATTGTTTCCCCTTGGGTAGAGCTGTAAACGAACCGAACGAACACGAACAAGGCCTTGTTCGTGTTCGTTCGTTAAGGAAATAAATGTGTTCACGAACGGTTCATGAACACTTATTGAACGAGATTTTATGTTCGTGTTCGTTCATTAAGGAAATGAGCGCGTTCGCGAACGGTTCACGAACACAAATAAATTTGGCGAACGTGACGAATAATAAAGATAGATGACCCAGAGAGTAGCACTAGAACTTGAATCCCTTATTGTGGAACGGAGGTCGATTGTATTCGTGGATGTAAATAATGAGAAATGAAAGGGAAATGATGCATAAACAAGGTGAAAGTGGGTTTCCTAGTTTAATTCTTAGGGAAATAAAATAAATAAAAGTTTAATAATATAAAAACTACAAATAAAATATAAGAAAGTACAAAGATCTTCAATTAAAACACAAACATACGAACATAAACGAACGCAAATCACCGAATGTTCACGAACACGTTCACGAACACCTTACAGAACGTTCACGAACATAATCGAATGAACAAGATCTCTGTTTATGTTCGTTCATTTAACTAATCGAACGAAATTTTTTGTTCATGTTCGTTCGTTTATTAAACGAACGAATATAAATGAACTTCCCACTGAACGGGTCACGAACTGTTCGCTGAACGTTCGGTTCATTTACAGCCCTACCCTTGGGCAGTCTTTCATGAAATGATCCCTGTTTCCACAACTGAAGGATCCTTGGTTCTGCCTCTTTCCGTTACCATTGCCATTTCCATTTCCCCCATTGTTTCCAGAACCGTTGTGGTTTCCATTTCTGTTCTTTCCTTTTCCCCAACAATCCTCAGTATGGTGACCCAGTTTTCCACACTTGTCGCATTTTAGAATGCGACAGACCCCTTCGTGATAACGCTTGCAAGTGTTGCAAATGGGCAGAGTGCCCCGGTATCTTTTGGCAGGAGCGTCATTCATGGTTGCAAGAGTTTTCGCCTCCTGTGGCGGGTTGGTGTCACGCTTCTTGTTGTTTGAACCTTTGTTATTGCTGCGGGTTGCTTGATTCAGGTTTGCATGTTTTCTTTTCTTGTCACCGGACGACTCCGCATGCGTCTCGGTCTTTTCTGTTGGGTTCAGTGATAGCTTCTTCATTCGAACAGCATCTTCAGTAAGGCTGACAGCCAGAGTTACAGCCTCAGTGATTGTTGCAGGTTTGGCCACGGTTACCATGCCGCGAAATTCTGAGGCCAATCCCCAAATGTAGCGTTCAACGCGCTTAAATTCAAGAGTCACCATATAAGGGATCACCCTTGACAGATCGTGGAACCTTCGAGTATACCCAGTCATGTTAGCACCTTCCATGGTCAAATGCCAAAACTCAGTCTCCAACCTTTGGAGTTCAGCACGAGAGCAATACTTCTCCCTCATTTTCTCTTTCAGCTCATCCCACGTCATGCCATACGTGGCATCATCACCCAGAGTCTAGACTTGCAAATTCCACCAAGTCAAAGCTTCATCAACAAACAACCCAGTAGCAAAAGTGACTTGCTAATCCGCGGTACACTTGCTCATACGGATAGTAGCATCAGTCTTCACCGTCCAGCGTACGAACGCCACTGCACCTCCAGTGCCGTCGCAGTTCAGCGGTTTGTAGTCGAGGAACTGCTTGAAAGTACAGCCCCGAGCTGCGTTTCCTCCAGATGAATCTCCATTCCCATTACGTCTGGCATTGCTTGGTCCTCCACTTTGTTCAGTACGGTTCGCCTCGTACTGGGCGATAGCTGCGGAGATTCTTTCCTCCAGTAGGGCGTTTAGCTCTTCAGCAGTTCTAGGCAGTGGGGGAGGAGGAGGTTGATCACGAGCGTTCACAACTTTTTTGGGTGCCATGTTCTGACAGAACATAACACAATAGGGTTAGACATTTGTTTGATATCGTCTTACGAGACAGTAGTAGTATATATATACAAGCATATACCACATAAGTGACATCAAACAATCATTACTCCAGCAGAGTATTTAGTAGGCTGGGGGAGGGGTATTCATGTTTGACCTTTTCTTGCACTGAGGGAATCTATACGTGACAAGACTTGCTGTGGTTTCTGTGCACTGAATTCCATAATTATGTATGCATCCATAATTACGTAACTCCTTGCACAGTCCGCACAGTTTGTTTCGTCCTCGTATCACTTCCTTCAGATAGGCCATTGTTTCCAGGTAAAGTCACGTATACTTGTGACATTCTACTTCTAGTATATGTATATATCAATTATCACACATAATTGCAAGTAATTCTAAATCGCAGACAAGTGCTACTCCAGTGCACCCTAAGTCTCGTAGTGTTTTTTTCTTGACTCTTGTAAACAATTTCAGGTAGTGGATGTCGCAGAGAGTTTTATGCAATGAAAACTTTTTGAAAAATTGTTTTCGTGAAAGGATCCTAGAGATTGTAGACTAGACTCGAGAAGGAATCCTGGTTCACTACAATCGCAGCTCTGATACTAATATATCACACCCCTTTCTTAGGCGGAAGCACGGGGTGTGATCATGAAAGGTTCTCATTGCATACGAAAGGTAAACATACTACATGCTCGTAAAAATGACTTCAAATACCCAAATCATTACATTACTGAAAACATAGATTAAGTGTTTACATCATGAGACAGCATATTGTCTGAAAGTTTACAACTTTATTTAAGGATAAACATAAACGACATCCACGAGCAAGAGTAAGACCGCGCGCACATCCACTTTAGTTACCTGAAATACATGTGATTTTTGGAAAAACGTCAAGATAATGTTGGTGTGAATTCATGCAGGTCTTGTATTGAACGTTTGTATACTTTGTATGAAAACATGGCATGTATCTTGTATAAATCAAGTATTCTCGTATAAATCAAGTATTCTTGTATAAATCAAGTATTCTCGTATAAATCAAGTATTCTTGTATAAATCAAGTATTCTTGTATGTATCAAGTTGTTAATGGGTTACAAGGCCATTAACATGTGACACGACATAGGAAGCATCCAAACCATAGGCATTTTTCTAGTTGTCGATTCACGACGGAGACACAAAAGCACTACTCGGTACTAGTTTTCACCAAGAGTGTGGCTGCCCGTAAACCCATTAGATCTAACCTTTTGTTCTACGGTCTTAGTATGTACACGATTAATGGCGCTTATGGTACCCTATTCGTGACACGATTTCTCGTATCATTCCTCAAAACGCATCATACTTGGTACTAGTTATCACCAAGAGTGCTTCTTGTTTTTGTATCCATCATACCATTTGTAAATATTGTAACATTTGTAACATGTATTTCACCCCCGAAGTTATAAAACTGAAAACAGTTAAAAGAAAAGGGGGAGCATGAACTCACTGCTTTGCGTTCCTTGCGCCGTAAACTTCACCGGATTTGCTTATCTAACGTCGTGACCTAAACGTGTTTTATTAACGTTAGTCACTAGACTTGTATCGCACAAGTACAAGTCACTATCTTTTGTATATGTGTTCTTGCGTTAAAAATAATTTGTCTTTTTAACTATGTGTCTTACTTATATTATTTTCCCCAAAAATAAATATAAGTATCTTATATTTTTATCCAAATTATGTATTTTGTCCAAAACTTCATTTCATGTTCATAACTTGTCCAAATTATTTATTCTATTAAGTAATATATTTTCATAAATATAGTTTCTTGTATTTGTCTAAGCATGTTGTATGCGTATTTTTGTATTTTTACTTCTTAGGAGTATTTAGTGTATTTTCAAGTCTTAATACACTATTACATGTAATACATACTACATACACTTAGCACAAAATTTGGTGATCAATAAATACATATATTTTTCTCAAAAATATATATACTTAATATCAATTTTAATCTTGAAGAAAACATCATTTCTTAACACAAAAAGGGAAACCTTGGTAAATATTTTTTGATACATTTTTAGGGATTAAGTTTCTCAAAAACTTATATTTTTGATACATTGTTATGCGTTCAGTTGCCCGGTTCGTGCCGGGTTAAAGACTAATAGACACACCACATGATATAGTCCCGCCGAGTTATTCTCGTAGCCGGCGGTTATACCTTAATAATTATAAATGCACTGACGGGTGTATGCCTACACCCGTGTGCTAAGGTCGTGGCCATTCTATGAATGATGCCAAGGATATCCGGGACATGGTCATTAAACTCCCAAAGGCGTTAAACAAACAAAACCAAATTTTAAACGGGTCATCTTGATAATACTTAACCACCAATGAATTAAGGTCAAATGCCCGACCATGCGGTATTTTATATACCATACCCCAAGCTCGTATAAGGGAAAATAAGTTAAAAGTATTTACCTTTGCAAGTATAATTCACAATAAGCAAGTGCACGTAGCGTTTACCGGGTCTCCTATTCTGGAACGAAGGTTTATAATAACCTATTAGATTTCTAACGGGTCTTTAATTAAGCCTAAGCTTAGACCGGTTAGTTTTAAAGAAGATACAGTTCAAACGCATGAAAGGCGAAGACCGGTTTAGAATGTGGTTTTGACCCGACAAGCTTTCATGCTTGGTTAATGTGGATAATTTAAACACATTCGGAATTTTGAGACAATAATGATATGGTTTGACCCGTTTCGGCTAATATATGCAAACTGGTTACATAAGCCGATCCGAACGCGCAAAGTGCGTAACGAGTAACCATATGAATCATATACAAGTTTCTTGAGTTAACATGCACTAAATATGTGGTGATATATGTGACAACTGGCAAATTTTCAGGTTAATCCGTACGATCTAATCATGATTTATTTATTAAATTTCATGCATTTAGACTTAATTATATTATTAATTGAGTCCATAAAGTCTAGCAATGTCCGGGTAAATGCATGGGTTCGCATTTGATGTCGTTTGATATCATTTTATCATGGAGCGATAAGAGTATATATAGAAAAAAAAGAACGAGCGTTGGTGGATTATCCGGTACACCATAATATATATATACTGATACGGTCCAATGTGCCTAAAACATTAAAATTATGGCACTAGTATATGTTCGATGTGAAAAATAAATGAAAACATACTACGGATATTGGAGTATCATACTTTCGGTCCGTATCGCTTATAAATTACTTTTATCAAAAGTTAATCGCTCTAAAAGCGCTTTTCACCAAGCGAACTCTAAAAGATAATCAATAAGTGACATTGGTTAATGTATGGTATGTTGGGGGATAAAAGATATACCATGAATAATTATATGACAAATGATGCGTGTTAGTGTATATATGTTTTTAGATATATATTTAAGCCCTTTTTACACTTTTAGCCAAGTTTTAAATTTATAAAACACGATATTTACTAACACTAAACACACATATGGGCAAGTGCACCCATCGTGGACGTAGTATAGTGTTGGTAAGATACCGAGGTCGTCCAAGGACACAAGAGCTTTTAATACCGGTTTATCCTCAACGTCTAATCAAATCAAAAAGGTTAGAAAAATGTTTCAAACTAAGAAAAATAAAAACTAACTAAATGCTGAAAATAAAAATAAAATAAAAAACAGATAGACAAGATGAATCACTTGGTTCCGACACGTGTATTAGTATAACCTTTGATTATTTTCGCACTTTTGCACTTGTTTAAGAGATTATCTTAGTTATTGTAGTAGGCCCCTCTTTTGAAGGCGACGTTACCCTCAACCCAGTAGTTTGAGTCAGCAAGGATACAATCCTAAAGGGTCGGATTATTGAAAGATAATGAATTAAGTTATTAATGCAAATTATGGTAGGCCCCGCTTTTGGCGGTGACGTTACCCTCGGCTAAGTAGTCTGAGTCAGCAGGGATACAGTCCTAAATAGCCGGGTTATAGTATTAATAGTAGCTAACTTATGAGGGGGTCAAAGAGTTTGGATCCCCGCCATCCAATACCTATGGGCATTGAAGGAGATCCTACTAAATTTGACCCAGGTCCCAAGCAGGACCTCTAAACGCTGAACAAGGGCAAGACCCTTACCAAACCGTTCCCTTAACCCCCGACCAGGTAGCCAACATACCTCCATATAGACCGTGGAGATATGAATGGTGAAAATCTTTTATTTTATATAGACAGTAAAATAACGCCAAGACACCACGGACAAACGATAAGGAAAGATCACCTTCAACATAAGTAACTAGTTATTAAAGTCATTAATACAAAACCAAATAAAAAGTGCAAAAGATTAAAAATAAAAAGTATTATACTAAACACTTGTCTTCACCAAGTGATGTAAGAGACTTAGGCAAACATGGCCTTGATTGTCAAGAACTCTTACGATCAATCTTGGATCCCGAGACGACTCACACACTCTACGATGGACAATGGATGATGGTGGTGGATGATGGTGTTATGGTGGTGGTGGGTGGTGGATGAAGTGTGAGAGAGGTGGTGTGCCAAGGGATGAGAGAGAATGAAGCCAAGCTCCTCTATTTATAGGCTGAACAGAAGGCTGGACACGGCCCCGTGTCCGCTGGACACGGCCCCGTGCCCGCCTGACACTCTCTCTCTTCATTAATTGTAATTGCGAATTACAATTAATGCGCCTGCTGTACTTTCACCACGCCCCCGTGCTCGCTGGACACGGCCCCGTGGTGGGTAATGGAAGCTTCTACTGGTTTGTCTTTTCTGCTGCTTCCTGGGCACGCCCCCGTGTTCGCTGGACACGGGGCGTGTTCAGACTCTGTTTCCTTCTTTTTGCCTTGGGAGGTGCCGTTGAGGGTCCGGGCAGTCCACTTTTGTTGCTTTTCTTGTATTTATGGTAGAATTAGTGGTCTTTTTGCTTCTTTTGTGATTTTGAGCTCATTTCATCCTGAAAATACAAAAGGAAGACAAAAACACTCTTTTTCCAACATTAGTACTTAAAAAGGGTTAGTTTTATGCCTTAATTGATGTGTTTTATATGTTGCATTTTTCACACATCAAATACCCCCACACTTGAACTTTTGCTTGTCCTCAAGCAAAACTCTTTAAATGTGGCTTACACTCCCAAATGGAATAGGTAGAAGAGAAGTTTTTTTTTTTTTTTTAGCTTGACCTAGAGTGTCGGGAATCCAAGGTTTTTATAGGCTTTATTTTTTTTTATTTACAATCCTATTCGTTATGATTTATTTTGAACTTTTCATAAGATAAACTACTTAGTTGGGCATAACATGCCTTATTAAAATTCCATTTATATACAAGTTCACAGACCTCACGGGAGATCACTCAACACTCGGCCGAAGGTGTATATTTTAGTGAATCACTCGAGAGCGGCACGGAACTTACGTATTTCCATAGGCTTGCCAAGCAATCAATCCTCCTCCTTTTTTAACTTTTTACCTTTGTAAATATCAAGAGGACTTTTTGGGTGAAGGCTTGGGTTTAAAGGTGGGTGGTTGGTTAGTGGTTAGTAAAAAGGCGAAAATCGTAGCAAGCATCGGTTTTCGTAAAATACCTTGTTTTTAGTGACTTATTATTTTTGAAGTATTTCTCCAAACAAGCTTTTTATAGCTTTTGTTTGTTTTTTTTTTTACTTCATCATTTTTTTTTTTTTTTTGATGTCACATGAAAGGGTAAGTTGACGAAAAACCGAGCTTGTTACTAAAATAAAGGAAAAAAATGAAAAAGGTTTTTAAGGTGGGTAAAAATGGTTTTTGGGGTAATGAAATGAAAGGTTTAGGCTCAAAGGGGCTATCTAGGGGGATTTTGGGTAGGTAAAAAAAATGAAAAATAATGGTTTTGAAAGAAAAATAGTTAGTCCTAATGCCTCCATCATTTACTTACTTGGGTTTAAGTTGGTAAGGACCGGGAATGTATCGTCGTGGCAAGTTCTAGATTTGTAAGGACCGAGCGGCTATTCACACAAGAAACGAAAAATGAGCATTTAATCTAAATATGTGTATTTTTATGCTCAATAAAGGCTCAAAACTCACTTTTGTGGGAATGGGTTTTTAATGTGACCAAGCATATATAATCGAATTTTAAACTAGACTTGTTATGCCGTTTCATAATTTTCTTATGTTGGTTCCTTTTTATCACGACGCTATCGGTTGTAAACTTGTAAAAATATAACCTTTTTAGAACTTGTTATTCCCAACTTAAACTAAGACAAGTAAATAAAAAAATGAAAAAGTTTTTGAAAAAATTTGGGGTGTTTAGCGGTTCCAATAGAGTTTTGTGTAAGGCTTATGTTTAGGATTTTGCAAAATTTCAAGGTTTTAGCACCCCCCCCCCACACTTAAATTACACATTGTCCTCAATGTGTCCAAAAACAATATTTTTGGGTGATTAAAATGTATAAAAGTGTGTTAAAAAGCAAATATTTATGTTACTGGCACTCTGGACACGGCCCCGTGTTCACCGGGCACGGCCCCGTGGTCAAGTGCCAGTAACAAAAATTTCAGAATTGAAACAGAAGCCTGGACACGGGGGCGTGTCCGCTGAACACGGCCCGTGTCCAGTTACCTGAACTGGGTGATTTTTCTGCAGGGGTTCAGCACGGGGCCGTGTTGGTTGGGCACGGCCCGTGTTGAGCCTTCTGTGATGGAGATTTTTGTCGGGTTGCTCTGTTCTTCATGCATGGTTCCATTTTTTCTCGTTCCCTTTTTCATCCATTACCACCATGAGTGTGTTTTATTCTCAAAACAACCATCAATCATAAAAACCATCATAACATTGCAAATCATAGAGACACATTACACTAAGATAAAAACTACATAGATATTAGACTAATGGAGTTCTAGCCCTATGTTTTTATTTTAATTTAGCAAATTTTCCAAGAAGATATTAGTCTTGGTTAGATAAGGCTTTGTAGAGCTCCTCCTTTCGGGTACGGTTCTCCTCATATGTCGGCAAGCCACTCCTCTACCTCCCTTGGGAGGAGAAAAGAAGGCTCGTTTGCATTGGTTTGAGGAGTTTCAACTTCCGCTGGAACTTCTTGTGGGTTTTCCATAGGAGGTTCTGCGGGAAAGTCTCCCCACCCGGTAGGGTTGTTAACACCGAGTGCCAAGTTCCAGTCTTGTTGTGGAAGGACCGGTTCCATAGGGGGTGCTACCAAAATGTTTAACCTTTGGTGCAAAAGGTTAATTTCTTGGAAGCTGCTTTCAAGTCCCATTGTAAGATCGTTAATACGGTCAATAAGGACCTCCTCCACTGACGTCATTTCGTCGAGAGCTTCCCTTAGCGCTATCACGTAGTGCACAAGTGTAGCTTCAACGGAGGGCCTCCTTCCCCTTCGGCTGTTTGAGGAATGAACGGATGATGTTTCGCTGTTCTCACTCGCCATTCTACGAAAAATAAACCAAAAATAGTTTATAGGACGAAACAGTTTCTGGGCACGGCCCCGTGCTCACTGAGCACGGCCCCGTGTTCATCTTTCTGCAGAATTTTGGAGCAAGGAATCTTGGGTTTTTAAGTTACTTTTTGAGTTCATGCAAGCTTTTTGACAGTAAATAACTTTAAACAATGTTAAATAACATGTTTTCACCAAGATTCTATGATCAAAACTCATTGTTCCCTACCACAAAGATTGAAAATTCAAACTTCTCATGGTAGTTCTTGAAGAAAGATGAAGAAGAAGGAAATGTCTAGAAGAGGAAAGGACAAGATGGGTTGTTGGAAACTTCTTTTAGACTTACCTAGGATTGTTTGAGAGAAGATTCCTTCAAATCTCTGTCCCCAAGTTGGTCCAAATGTGCAGGATTTTTGGCTGCATTTATAGAAAACGACAGCCTGCTGGACACGGCCCCGTGTCCGCTGGACACGGCCCCGTGTGCAAATAAAATTCTTACACAGTTTGTCCGTATTCTGACGTTCTGATCAGAAGGGAATCTTTTGGTGGACACGGGGGCGTGTTGGCCGGGCACGGCCCCGTGTCGGAAAGCTGTCTTATGAAGTTTTGTCTTTACTAAGGAGTTAATCTATATCGGGTGGCTCTTGACTTGTTGGAACAACCCCATAGTGCCTAAGATACCTTAATTGTTCTATACTAAGGCGAGAACGCAAGAGGTTGTCGGTGAGGGTAACTCCTATTTTTATTCTAGGTGGACAAGTCCAACCCTTTCCCGGGCTCTCGTTAAAGAAGGTGTATGCCGAATCGCTCAGGTCTATGTATGCATCGAACGAAGTCGATGGGGAGTCCTTCACGGCACAATCGGCACAGGGACGACTATCGTCCGCGTCTTGTCTAGGTAAGAAGGTATTTTCGGGAGCAACGAGGTTGTCGGAATGCAGTTCCAACATTTCCTCATGGTCATCATCTTGGGATGGTTCTAAAAAATCCTTCCTAAGTTCTTTTGACCAATTTAGAAGTAGTTCTTCTAGTTGAAATAACTCGTCAAGGAGCATTTCTCCTAGAATATCTGGTTGGGCGCATTCGAGGGAGAAATAGTGCTTATTTTTACTTTCGCCCCTCTTAAGGTTACAAGGAATCGGTGGGTCTATATAGTGGGGCCTATAAGTGAGGAAGAAACATTTTAATTCCTCATGTTCGCCTCCACATATTCGACACCACAAACCATAAGAGTGCCGAAAGTAAAAAGAATTACTATCACTCATGTTTGTATCAGAAATTACCAACCGCCGGGATCTAACGGTTCTGTTTTCAGCAACTGAATCTTGGGCACATGGGCGTGTTGAGTGGACACGGCCCCGTGTTCAGCCTACTGTCTGATTTAAAACAGGATTGCCAGTTCCAATGATTGAGCACGGGGCGTGTTCAGCAAGCACGGCCCCGTGTTGAGCTCTGCAGAAGCTAAAAATCTAAGAAAAAATCCTAAAAAATTAAAGAAAAATAAAAATGTGATTAGGCCGTTGATTCCTAACTTTCTTAAAATCCTTGTGTCCCCGGCAACGGCGCCAAAAATTTGATGCGTGTTAGTGTATATATGTTTTTAGATATATATTTAAGCCCTTTTTACACTTTTAGCCAAGTTTTAAATTTATAAAACACGATATTTACTAACACTAAACACACATATGGGCAAGTGCACCCATCGTGGACGTAGTATAGTGTTGGTAAGATACCGAGGTCGTCCAAGGACACAAGAGCTTTTAATACCGGTTTATCCTCAACGTCTAATCAAATCAAAAAGGTTAGAAAAATGTTTTAAACTAAGAAAAATAAAAACTAACTAAATGCTGAAAATAAAAATAAAATAAAAAACAGATAGACAAGATGAATCACTTGGTTCCGACACGTGTATTAGTATAACCTTTGATTATTTTCGCACTTTTGCACTTGTTTAAGAGATTATCTTAGTTATTGTAGTAGGCCCCTCTTTTGAAGGCGACGTTACCCTCAACCCAGTAGTTTGAGTCAGCAAGGATACAATCCTAAAGGGTCGGATTATTGAAAGATAATGAATTAAGTTATTAATGCAAATTATGGTAGGCCCCGCTTTTGGCGGTGACGTTACCCTCGGCTAAGTAGTCTGAGTCAGCAGGGATACAGTCTTAAATAGCCGGGTTATAGTATTAATAGTAGTTAACTTATGAGGGGGTCAAAGAGTTTGGATCCCCGCCATCCAATACCTATGGGCATTGAAGGAGATCCTACTAAATTTGACCCAGGTCCCAAGCAGGACCTCTAAACGCTGAACAAGGGCAAGACCCTTACCAAACCGTTCCCTTAACCCCCGACCAGGTAGCCAACATACCTCCATATAGACCGTGGAGATATGAATGGTGAAAATCTTTTATTTTATATAGACAGTAAAATAACGCCAAGACACCACGGACAAACGATAAGGAAAGATCACCTTCAACATAAGTAACTAGTTATTAAAGTCATTAATACAAAACCAAATAAAAAGTGCAAAAGATTAAAAATAAAAAGTATTATACTAAACACTTGTCTTCACCAAGTGATGTAAGAGACTTAGGCAAACATGGCCTTGATTGTCAAGAACTCTTACGATCAATCTTGGATCCCGAGACGACTCACACACTCTACGATGGACAATGGATGATGGTGGTGGATGATGGTGTTATGGTGGTGGTGGGTGGTGGATGAAGTGTGAGAGAGGTGGTGTGCCAAGGGATGAGAGAGAATGAAGCCAAGCTCCTCTATTTATAGGCTGAACAGAAGGCTGGACACGGCCCCGTGTCCGCTGGACACGGCCCCGTGCCCGCCTGACACTCTCTCTCTTCATTAATTGTAATTGCGAATTACAATTAATGCGCCTGCTGTACTTTCACCACGCCCCCGTGCTCGCTGGACACGGCCCCGTGGTGGGTAATGGAAGCTTCTACTGGTTTGTCTTTTCTGCTGCTACCTGGGCACGCCCCCGTGTTCGCTGGACACGGGGCGTGTTCAGACTCTGTTTCCTTCTTTTTGCCTTGGGAGGTGCCGTTGAGGGTCCGGGCAGTCCACTTTTGTTCCTTTTCTTGTATTTATGGTAGAATTAGTGGTCTTTTTGCTTCTTTTGTGATTTTGAGCTCATTTCATCCTGAAAATACAAAAGGAAGACAAAAACACTCTTTTTCCAACATTAGTACTTAAAAAGGGTTAGTTTTATGCCTTAATTGATGTGTTTTATATGTTGCATTTTACACACATCAACAAACCCCGGGTTTTTATTTTATAAACTTCCGCTAGACGAATAATTGGCCAAAATAATAATAGTATGGCACCAAATCACTAACTAATCAATGCCTAGTGAACTAGTTAGTGATGATTAGTGAACTAATGCCCAATTTGTGTCCTAATTACTATAATCCACTTAACTACCTAAAAATCTAGTATATACACATCATTACAAGGGCCTAAAAGTCAAAAGAAATAAACCAACCCAATCTTCCCCCCCCCCCCATTCCCCTAAAACTTACATCCCAAAGAAGGGACCCCACACTTCCACCAACTTGTGAATTGATTGAAATAATATGTATGGGATGCATTAACTTTGTCTGATCCATGAGATTTTCCAAATATTTAGTGAATAATAGGCCTTATATGCATACATCATTCACTAAAAAAAAACCCACAAGTCTTTTCCTTCCCTTCTTCTAGCTACGACCCAAACAACCACCAACAAACTCTTGCCTATTTCATCTTCTAAATCCTCATAAATCCTACAAAACCTCACTAAAAACCATGTAAAAGTTAAGGTGTTAGAAGGTTTAGGAGGGTTTTGGAGCAACACCTTAACTTACAAGGCTTCTATCCATCACCTTAAGGAGTTTCTAAGCTTGGTTGCAGTTTCAAAACTATGGAACGGTTGGAATAGGAGAACCCATGGGAATTCGAGTAATTAGCAGACGTTCAATTTCTAGAAGTCTTAGCTTATTTGCTTCCGCTGTGCAATGAAGATACCAGTCCAGTCACGCCAACTCTGATGTTTTCGGGGTGTGACAGATTGGTATCAGAGCTATAGGTTTCAGCGAATTAGGTTTCTTTAGAGATTCCTAGGCTTTAACCTCACTTTCCTCTGGGACTTAGATATCAAGAATTGAGCACATACAGAACGCCTAAGACTCGAATATGGGTTCCAACCGCTGCCAAGAACAATGAGTCAACTGTTTTGATTTTAAACATGCACAAGAGTTGTGTTTGATACACGATGCACGAAACGATTACATACAGTAAGCAAAACCTTGAGAGTTTTGATAACATGCATCTAGGACCTTTGTGAGAATTTATGTCAAAATTCATTAAAGGTCATTACGTAGGAACTGCGACTATAAACTCGAGCACACGCCATCATATTATGTCGTCTATGTTATTTTAATTACCCGAGCAGGTAATCTACGTGGGACGAAACGCTAGTGCGTGACTACACAGGAAACTTAAACTATACGTCAGCGGACGTCGGAGTACATCACGCACGATTTTCGAGGCAAGGCCTTGTGGAAACCACAAATGGTCACGACAACAACGATGCTAATACCGTTAGCGGGAGAAACAACAACCGAAATTCAGCACTTTGCTACGTGCTCCAGCAAATGACGAGTCACCCTGAGGTACGTTAAAACAAGATTTCACAACAGTCGACACTTAGTCTAAAGAGACTTACAATGGTTGGCGCTGCAAAAGAAGTCACACGTCTTTGCATTCCCCCCTATTTCATTTATGGCAAATATGCGACGTTCGGCATTCCATGGTAATGTCATCTAACAACCGATCATCACACGAACTTCCAGGTAAAGTCCTTGAATTTCTTTATTGAAAAAAAATCTGATTTTTGCATATAGTGAGTAGATTTTTGCATCTCTACTCCACCTAAGGGTCATTGCATCACGAAATTTTGATTTCATGATAGCAAACACTCAGTTGTTTCATTTATTGGCAAATTCACACGTTACACATGCATTTTTTGGTGCGCATGTGGTTAAATTGATTCGTGAAGACTATCGGTGGCTTCACTCTAAATTGTTGCTTTATCAACGTTCAATATTGTTTCGCTATGTCGATTATTGCATTGTGATTTGGATGATTTCATTGTTGCAAAGCGTTGACTCCTTGATATCGAATCAACGAAACTTGTTGAAACTCTTTTCCTTTTCAAGCTACATACATGTTTTTTCGTTGTAACCATGTCAAAATTTCGTATTGATATATGCATTCATTGTTGGAATGTAATTAAACCAAGTTCAACTGTTTGAACTTGCCCATGATATATATTCAATTCAAGGTCTAATATGATGGATTGAGGCCATCATATTCGAAATGATCCCAACAATCTCTTCATTTGCTTTGAACCATAACATGCTTGTTTGGTCTTCGACTTCATTGAATCGTTTCCTTGATCACGATCACCTTGTGGTGACGTTCTCACAAATTTGAAGCTTGCGCTAATCTCGTTGCTCACATTATCCACGGATTTAAATTATTAAATTATTTATTTGTTTATTTATATTAAATCCGCTTTGTTGATTTATCATACTAAAGAAGTCTTAATACAATTGTGTGTTAAGATAATGGTACACAAATTCATGTCATATTTCGGTGTACCTCTTAACGGTTCTTTTATCATCGATCAAATAGTTTGTGATATCTATTGCTCTTTCATTATCGATCGGAAAACATTATTTATTTGTTTCATTATCAATTGAAAATCTCATGATGTTTGTTTGGAACAACCATTCACATTTACTTCGTTGAGCCCTTCATCAGAATTCATACAAGGTGAACTTGTTTGATCACCGCTATTATTGAATTGTTTCTGATGCGTGTCAGTGTATATATGTTTTTAGATATATATTTAAGCCCTTTTTACACTTTTAGCCAAGTTTTAAATTTATAAAACACGATATTCACTAACACTAAACACACATATGGGCAAGTGCACCCATCGTGGACGTAGTATAGTGTTGGTAAGATACCGAGGTCGTCCAAGGACACAAGAGCTTTTAATACCGGTTTATCCTCAACGTCTAATCAAATCAAAAAGGTTAGAAAAATGTTTTAAACTAAGAAAAATAAAAACTAACTAAATGCTGAAAAATAAAAATAAAATAAAAAACAGATAGACAAGATGAATCACTTGGATCCGACACGTGTATTAGTATAACCTTTGATTATTTTCGCACTTTTGCACTTGTTTAAGAGATTATCTTAGTTATTGTAGTAGGCCCCTCTTTTGAAGGTGACGTTACCCTCAACCCAGTAGTTTGAGTCAGCAAGGATACAATCCTAAAGGGTCGGATTATTGAAAGATAATGAATTAAGTTATTAATGCAAATTGTGGTAGGCCCCGCTTTTGGCGGTGACGTTACCCTCGGCTAAGTAGTCTGAGTCAGCAGGGATACAGTCCTAAATAGCCGGGTTATAGTATTAATAGTAGTTAACTTATGAGGGGGTCAAAGAGTTTGGATCCCCGCCATCCAATACCTATGGGCATTGAAGGAGATCCTACTAAATTTGACCCAGGTCCCAAGCAGGACCTCTAAACGCTGAACAAGGGCAAGACCCTTACCAAACCGTTCCCTTAACCCCCGACCAGGTAGCCAACATACCTCCATATAGACCGTGGAGATATGAATGGTGAAAATCTTTTATTTTATATAGACAGTAAAATAATGCCAAGACACCACGGACAAACGATAAGGAAAGATCACCTTCAACATAAGTAACTAGTTATTAAAGTCATTAATACAAAACCAAATAAAAAGTGCAAAAGATTAAAAATAAAAAGTATTATACTAAACACTTGTCTTCACCAAGTGATGTAAGAGACTTAGGCAAACATGGCCTTGATTGTCAAGAACTCTTACGATCAATCTTGGATCCCGAGACGACTCACACACTCTACGATGGACAATGGATGATGGTGGTGGATGATGGTGTTATGGTGGTGGTGGGTGGTGGATGAGGTGTGAGAGAGGTGGTGTGCCAAGGGATGAGAGAGAATGAAGCCAAGCTCCTCTATTTATAGGCTGAACAGAAGGCTGGACACGGCCCCGTGTCCGCTGGACACGGCCCCGTGCCCGCCTGACACTCTCTCTCCTCATTAATTGTAATTGTGAATTACAATTAATGCGCCTGCTGTACTTTCACCACGCCCCCGTGCTCGCTGGACACGGCCCCGTGGTAGGCAATGGAAGCTTCTACTGGTTTGTCTTTTCTGCTGCTTCCTGGGCACGCCCCCGTGTTCGCTGGACACGGGGCGTGTTCAGACTCTGTTTCTTCTCCTTTGCCTTGGGAGGTGCCGTTGAGGGTCCGGGCAATCCACTTTTGTTCCTTTTCTTGTATTTATGGTAGAATTAGTAGTCTTTTTGCTTCTTTTGTGATTTTGAGCTCATTTCATCCTGAAAATACAAAAGGAAGACAAAAACACTATTTTTCCAACATTAGTACTTAAAAAGGGTTAGTTTTATGCCTTAATTGATGTGTTTTATATGTTGCATTTTACACACATCAAATACCCCCACACTTGAACTTTTGCTTGTCCTCAAGCAAAACTCTTTAAATGTGGCTTACACTCCCAAATGGAATAGGTAGAAGAGAAGTTTTTTAGCTTGTCCTAGAGTGTCGGGAATCCAAGGTTTTTATCGGTTTTATTTTTATTTATTTACAATCCTATTCGTTATGATTTATTTTGAACTTTTCATAAGATAAATTACTTATTTGGGCATAGCATGCCTTATTAAAATTCCATTTATATACAAGTTCACATACCTCACGGGAGATCACTCAACACTCGGCCGAAGGTGTATATCTTAGTGAATCACTCGAGAGCGGCACGGAACTTACGTCTTCCATAGGCTTGCCAAGCAATCAATCCTCCTCCTTTTTAACTTTTTACCTTTGTAAATATCAAGAGGACTTTTTGGGTGAAGGCTTGGGTTTAAAGGTGGGTGGTTGGTTAGTGGTTAGTAAAAAGGGCGAAAATCGTAACAAGCGTCGGTTTTCGTGAAGTACCTTGTTTTTAGTGACTTTTTATTTTGAAGTATTTCTCCAAACAAGCTTTTATAGCTTTTGTTTGTTTTTGACTTCATCATATTTTTTTTTTTTGATCGTCACATAAAAAGGTGAGTTTACGAGAAAGCGAACTTGTTACTAAAAAAAATAAATAAAAAGGTTTTTGGTGGGTAAAAAGGGTTTTGGGGTAATGAAATGAAAGGTTTAGGCTCAAAGGGGCTATCTAGGGGGATTTTGGGTAGGTAAAAAAAATGAAAAATAATGGTTTTGAAAGAAAAAATGGTTAGTCCTAATGCCTCCATCATTTACTTACTTGGGTTTAAGTTGGTAAGGACCGGGAATGTATCATCGTGGCAAGTTCTAGATTTGTAAGGACCGAGCGGCTATTCACACAAGAAACGAAAAATGAGCATTTAATCTAAATATGTGTATTTTTATGCTCAATAAAGGCTCAAAACTCACTTTTGTGGGAATGGGTTTTTAATGTGACCAAGCATATATAATCGAATTTTAAACTAGACTTGTTATGCCGTTTCATAATTTTCTTATGTTGGTTCCTTTTTTTATCACGACGCTATCGGTTGTAAACTTGTAAAAATATAACCTTTTTAGAACTTGTTATTCCCAACTTAAACTAAGACAAGTAAATAAAAAAAATGAAAAAGTTTTTGAAAAAGAAAAAAAAAATTTGGGGTGTTTAGCGGTTCCAATAGAGTTTTGTGTAAGGCTTGTGTTTAGGATTTTGCAAAATTTCAATGTTTTAGCATCCCCCCCACACTTAAATTACACATTGTCCTCAATGTGTCCAAAAATAATGTTTTTGGTTGATTAGAATGTATAAAAGTGGGTTAAAAAGCAAAGATTTATGTTACTGGCATCCTGGACACGGCCCCGTGTTCACCGGGCACGGCCCCGTGGTCAAGTGCCAGTAACAAAAATTACAGAATTGAAACAGAAGCCTGGGCACGGGGGCGTGTCCGCTGAACACGGCCCGTGTCCAGTTACCTGAACTGGGTGATTTTCTGCAGGGGCTCAGCACGGGGCCGTGTTGGTTGGGCACGGCCCGTGTTGAGCCTTCTGTGATGGAGATTTTTGTCGGGTTGCTCTGTTCTTCGTGCATGGTTCCATTTTCCTCGTTCCCTTTTTCATCCATTACCACCGTGAGTGTGTTTTATACTCACGACAACCATCAATCATAAAAACCATCATAGCATTGTAAATCATAGAGAGACATTACATTAAGTTAGCTAAATAACTAGGGGATACATAAGGTCATCATAAGGTTCTACTTATTTAAGAAAATTTCGGGAATAGCTTCCCGATGTAGTAACCCTCTCTAGCCGATGGCTCCTCGGTTGTCATTCAAAGCCATTCTTCTATCTCCCTTGGGAGGTAAAAGGTAGCCTCATTCTCTTCGGTGTCTCGAGGAGGAACGCTCACCGGGACTCCTTGCACCACCCTTGGTTGAGGTACTTGGTGCATGGCGTGCCATTCTGCTGGAATGATGACCTCGGGTACTACATTCCACGCCCTTTGGGTTATCACCGGGACCAAAGGCGGGGAAGCGAGAAGGTTTAATCTCTGGTGCAAGAGATTTACTTCTCGTAGGCAGCCCTCCAAACCTACCGTCAGATGATTAATACGATCCACCAAAGCTTCTTCTACTCCCGTCATCTCGTCTATGTCTTCCCTCAAAGCGTAAACGTAGTTTACTAGGGAATCCTCTGCCGTAGACGACCTCCTTCCATTTCGGTTATTTCTCGAAGATGTTCCGCTGTTTCTGCTGGCCATTTTCTAGGATGGTATATGTGAAGATCCCAGGAATCTCTGCTTGGTGAAGTGGTCAAAAATGAGCAGGATTAAGGCTGCATTTAAAGAAAACGATAGCACACTAGACACGGCCCCGTGTCCGCTGGACACGGCCCCGTGTGCAGAGAAAATCCTGACACATTTTGTCCGTATTCTGACAGAATCAGCAGAGAATCTTCTGAGTGAACACGGGGGCGTGTTGACCGGGCACGGCCCCGTGTCGGTAGGCTGTTTTATGGAGTTTTGTTTCTTACTAAGGAGCTAATCTATATCGGGTGGCTCTTGACTTGTTGGAACAACCCCAAAGTGCCTAAGATACCTTAATTGTCCTATACTAAGGCGAGAACGCAAGAGGTTGTCGGTGAGGGTAATTCCTATTTTCATTCTAGGTGGACAAGTCCAACCCTTTCCCGGGCTCTCGTTAAAGAAGGTGTATGCCGAATCGCTCAGGTCTATGTATGCATCGAACGAAGTCGATGGGGAGTCCTTCACGGCACAATCGACACAGGGACGACTATCGTCCGCGTCTTTTCTAGGTAAGAAGGTATTTTCGGGAGCAACGAGGTTGTCGGAATGCGGTTCCAACATTTCCTCATGGTCATCATCTTGGGACGGATCTAAAAAATCCTTCCTAAGTTCTTTTGACCAATTGAGAAGTAGTTCTTCTAGTTGAAATAGCTCGTCAAGGAGCATTTCTCCTAGAATATCTGGCTGGGCGCATTCGAGGGAGAAATAGTGCTTATTTTTACTTTCGCCCCTCTTAAGGTTACAAGGAATCGGTGGGTCTATATAGTGGGGCCTATAAGTGAGGAAAAAACATTTTAATTCCTCATGTTCGCCTCCACATATTCGACACCACAAACCATAAGAGTGCCGAAAGTAAAAAGAATTACTATTACTCATGTTTGTGTCAGAAATTACCAACCGCCGGGATCTAACGGTTCTGTTTTCAGCAACTGAATCTTGGGCACGGGGGCGTGTTGAGTGGACACGGCCCCGTGTTCAGCCTACTGTCTGACTTAAAACAGGATTGCCAGTTCCAATGATTGAGCACGGGGCGTGTTCAGCGGGCACGGTCCCGTGTTGAGCTCTGCAGAAGCTAAAAATCTAAGAAAAATCCTAAAAAAATTAAAGAAAATTAAAAATATGATTAGGCCGTTGATTCCTAACTTTCTTAAAATCCTTGTGTCCCCGGCAACGGCGCCAAAAACTTGATGCGTGTCAGTGTATATATGTTTTTAGATATATATTTAAGCCCTTTTTACACTTTTAGCCAAGTTTTAAATTTATAAAACACGATATTCACTAACACTAAACACACATATGGGCAAGTGCACCCATCGTGGACGTAGTATAGTGTTGGTAAGATACCGAGGTCGTCCAAGGACACAAGAGCTTTTAATACCGGTTTATCCTCAACGTCTAATCAAATCAAAAAGGTTAGAAAAATGTTTTAAACTAAGAAAAATAAAAACTAACTAAATGCTGAAAAATAAAAATAAAATAAAAAACAGATAGACAAGATGAATCACTTGGATCCGACACGTGTATTAGTATAACCTTTGATTATTTTCGCACTTTTGCACTTGTTTAAGAGATTATCTTAGTTATTGTAGTAGGCCCCTCTTTTGAAGGTGACGTTACCCTCAACCCAGTAGTTTGAGTCAGCAAGGATACAATCCTAAAGGGTCGGATTATTGAAAGATAATGAATTAAGTTATTAATGCAAATTGTGGTAGGCCCCGCTTTTGGCGGTGACGTTACCCTCGGCTAAGTAGTCTGAGTCAGCAGGGATACAGTCCTAAATAGCCGGGTTATAGTATTAATAGTAGTTAACTTATGAGGGGGTTAAAGAGTTTGGATCCCCGCCATCCAATACCTATGGGCATTGAAGGAGATCCTACTAAATTTGACCCAGGTCCCAAGCAGGACCTCTAAACGCTGAACAAGGGCAAGACCCTTACCAAACCGTTCCCTTAACCCCCGACCAGGTAGCCAACATACCTCCATATAGACCGTGGAGATATGAATGGTGAAAATCTTTTATTTTATATAGACAGTAAAATAATGCCAAGACACCACGGACAAACGATAAGGAAAGATCACCTTCAACATAAGTAACTAGTTATTAAAGTCATTAACACAAAACCAAATAAAAAGTGCAAAAGATTAAAAATAAAAAGTATTATACTAAACACTTGTCTTCACCAAGTGATGTAAGAGACTTAGGCAAACATGGCCTTGATTGTCAAGAACTCTTACGATCAATCTTGGATCCCGAGACGACTCACACACTCTACGATGGACAATGGATGATGGTGGTGGATGATGGTGTTATGGTGGTGGTGGGTGGTGGATGAGGTGTGAGAGAGGTGGTGTGCCAAGGGATGAGAGAGGATGAAGCCAAGCTCCTCTATTTATAGGCTGAACAGAAGGCTGGACACGGCCCCGTGTCCGCTGGACACGGCCCCGTGCCCGCCTGACACTCTCTCTCCTCATTAATTGTAATTGCGAATTACAATTAATGCGCCTGCTGTACTTTCACCACGCCCCCGTGCTCGCTGGACACGGCCCCGTGGTGGGCAATGGAAGCTTCTACTGGTTTGTCTTTTCTGCTGCTTCCTGGGCACGCCCCCGTGTTCGCTGGACACGGGGCGTGTTCAGACTCTGTTTCTTCTCCTTTGCCTTGGGAGGTGCCGTTGAGGGTCCGGGCAATCCACTTTTGTTCCTTTTCTTGTATTTATGGTAGAATTAGTAGTCTTTTTGCTTCTTTTGTGATTTTGAGCTCATTTCATCCTGAAAATACAAAAGGAAGACAAAAACACTATTTTTCCAACATTAGTACTTAAAAAGGGTTAGTTTTATGCCTTAATTGATGTGTTTTATATGTTGCATTTTACACACATCAGTTTCATTCACTATGACACCTTGTGGCGTCGGTATAAACCTGTAGCTTGGGCTAATCATAATCGAGCGTTTTATGCAAAACACAGGTGATAATTGTTCGATCACCGCTATTATCGAATTATTTCATTCACTACGACACCTTGTGGCGTCGGTATAAACTTGTAGCTTGTGCTAATCACGATCAATCGTTTCAATGGAAACCTACTTATGTTTTTTTTTCGTTTGACACATCGTTTGAATAGTCTTAATGCAATTATGTATTAAGACAATGATACACCAGGTTCAGTTGTATTTCGTTTCAGTGTATCCTTGCAGCTCGGTAATGTCAACACTTTAATTTTATTCATTTAACGATTCGATTGTTGATAAATCATTTTTATGACTCTATTTATTTAAACTTGTTAAACTCGAGTTTCAATCATACAACAACCAACACCAGTTTCTGTTGGTAGTGAATTCTATTGTTTAAAAAATTGATTTGCAGTTTGTGAACTTTCATTTGGAATTCCATTGGTTGAATTTCCTCTTTTGTTGAACTCTGTCAACTTGGTCGCATTGATGATAGTATCACTATGCTTTGTTCACTTGACATCGATTTCTGTAACCAACTTAGCTTGGGTTCTTATTGATGCAAAGTGTCTCTACACTCCCTTAATCTGAATAAGTCTTGATTCGATTACGTGTTCATTCACTTTGTAATTATTCGGACTTACCTGCGAACCACACAACTTTGAGGAGATAAAATAGACTAAATTTCGAGGACGAAATTTCTATAACAGGGGGAGAATGTGACAACCGGCAAATTTTCAGGTTAATCCGTATGATCTAACCACGATTGATTTATTAAATTTCGTGCATTTAGACTTAATTATATTATTAATTGAGTCCATAAAGTCTAGCAATGTTCGGGTAAATGCATGGGTTCGCATTTGATGTCGTTTGATATCATCTTATCGTGGAGCGATAAGAGTATATATAGAAAAAAAAAGAATGAGCGTTGGTGGATTATCCGATACACCATAATATATATATATATATTTATATATATATATATATATATATATATATATATATATATATATATATATATATATATATATATATATATATATATGTACTGATATGGACCAATGTGCCTAGAACATTAAAATTATGGCACTAGTATATGTTCGGTGTGAAAAATAAATGAAAACATACTACGGATATTGGAGTATCATACTTTCGGTCCGTATCGCTTATAAATTAATATTATCAAAAGTTAATCGCTCTAAAAGCGCTTTTCACCAAGCGAACTCTAAAAGATAATCAATAAGTGACATTGGTTAATGTATGGTATGTTGGCGGATAAAAGATATACCACGAATAATTATATGACAAACCCCGAATTTTTATTTTATAAACTTCCGCTAGATGAATAATTGGCCAAAATAATAATAGTATGTCACCAAATCACTAACTAATCAATGCCTAGTGAACTAGTTAGTGATGATTAGTGAACTAATGCCCAATTAATGTCCTAATTACTATAATCCACTTAACTACCTAAAAATCTAGTATATACACATCATTACAAGGGCCTAAAAGTCAAAAGAAATAAACCAACCCAATCTTCCCCCCCCCCCATTCCCCTAAAACTTACGTCCCAAAGAAGGGACCCCACACTTTCACCAACTTGTGAATTGATTGAAATAATATGTGTGGGATGCATTAACTTTGTCTAATCCATGAGATTTTCCAAATATTTAGTGAATAATAGGCCTTATATGCATACATCATTCACTAAAAAAAACCCACAAGTCTTTTCCTTCCCTTCTTCTAGCTACGACCCAAACAACCACCAACAAACTCTTGCCTATTTCATCTTCTAAATCCTCATAAATCCTACAAAACCTCACTAAAAACCATGTAAAAGTTAAGGTGTTAGAAGGTTTAGGAGGATTTTGGAGCTACACCTTAACTTACAAGGCTTCTATCCATCACCTTAAGGAGTTTCTAAGCTTGGTTGCAGTTTCAAAACTATGGAACGGTTGGAACAGGAGAACCCATGGGAATTCGAGTAATTAGCAGGCGTTCAATTTCTAGAAGTCTTAGCTTATTTTCTTCCGCTGTGCAATGAAGATACCAGTCCAGTCACGCCAGCTCTGATGTTTTCGGGGTGTGACAATATCAGTAAGATATCTTCTATTATGCCCAAAATGATTTTAAACCCAAACTATGCCCCATAAGGGCATTTTGTCATTTAAAAGGTTATAAAAGAGTTTAAATAGTAATCTGAGTACATGTCTGATTTATTTAGTAATTATACTTAATTTAATAAGTTATAACAGTAAGGTATCATATATATGTGAAATTTATTAATTATAACCATACTATGCACAGTAGGGGCATTTTGGTAATTTCACAAAGCCTAAAAGGTCAAAACTGGAAATCTGAGTTCAAAACTTTTGCTTACTGTTAAAATATAAAAATTTACTGAATATATCAGTAGGCATCAAACCTTATATGTTTAAAATAGTTTTATTACATACTATGCATTAAAAACGCTTAAAAAGGCGATTTGGAGCCATTTCCGGGTTTTCAAAGGAAAGCTGACATTTTTATTATTCCAGAAGGCTCGAAATAATTTATTTATCATATTAGATCAGTAGAAAAAGGTTTGGTATCAAAAGGATTTGTAAAACTCGTTTTATAGCCCAAAGGGGCAAAGCCGACAATAACCGAATTATACTTAGAACTCTAAGTTATGCTCAGCCTAAAAATAAATAAAAATCTCTGAAAACCCCAATATATTATTTTATGTAAGTGGGTATAAAGTTTGGTATCAAAAATTGGGTTTAGATAGGCTATATGCTAATTATGTCATTTAATTACTAAAAAGATTTCTAATTACACTAATGAGCATAACTCTTAATCTAGACCTCAAACTGATGTCAAATTTTAGGTACAAGTTTATAAATCAGTAACTAAGGTGTCTACTCTTTTACATTTTCAAAAATCACATTTTAAGGTGAAAAGGGCATAATAGTCAACATTTAGGCAATTAACGGAAACTTGCATAATAATTGGACAACTAATGAACCAAGCCGTATAATCACAGAGGGTTATACTAACATGTAACAAGGTCCAAAAGAAGCTCTAAGGCAATCCTAAACTAGGCTTATACGGGTCAGAACTGAAAGTCAAAGTATAAGTCAAACTATGCGACTTTCGGTTCCGAACCGGACCTAAACTGAAAATTGTCGGGGTGAACATGTTTAGACATGTTCTTAAATTAATTACCAAGTTATATTAATGATAAAACAGGTTGCATGGATCCTACATTGCTAATTATGTATTAGTTTGAAATAAAGCTTTCTGTTGACTTTTTAAGATCAAGTTTGACCCGACAATTGACCTAGTTAGAGTGGGAATCAGAGGGCACCCTTTGTTGGTGCACTACGTCTGTCGACTACGTCTTAGATTGAGTCTAGAGTTGTATAGGTTAGATATGGCACGAAATCCTAGAAACATGAGTTAGTATAGGTTTCGCTTATGTGTCATTATCTAGGTTTCGCTTATGTGTCATTGATTGTAGTTTCGCTTATATGACAGAGTGTTAGGTTCGCTTATACGGCAATGTGAAGGTTCCGATCATTTGGTTATGTCCGAATAAGCAAGACCTGCCTGCCTATATATAGGTCATTGAAGCGAAACCTCATTAGTAGTTGTAGGTGTGTTCTTCCGGCAAGCCACGAAGTGCTGCCGAAGTGCTGTCAGAGTCTGTAAACGCATTTGTGATCGATACAACAGTAATTAATAGTGAATCCGGCTGAAATCGCACCAAAACATTAGTTTCCGCCTCTTGTTTTGGATAGAAATTCTTCTGATCGACTCAAACAGGGCCGAATACGATCCTACAAGTGGTATCAGAGCTCAGGAGGAGGAGTTCTTGCCATTTCAGTTGCATTCATTCTGATTTTCTACACTTTCTTCAAAATTTTAAAATTTTTCACGGTAAAACCAGCTCAATTTCACACACAGCACTCGGAATCATGTATTAGTAAACCCTTGAAATTTTCAAAGCTAAAATCGATCTAGAAATCAGGATTTTAGGGGTTTCGCTTATACGAACTCGTTCAAAAAGTGACATCAGCAGATAGTTCCGCTCCAAGGTACAGGTAGTTTCGTTCTTTTGGACATTTAAACTGAGGTTTCGCTCGAAAATTCAATAGTTTCGCTCCAGTGACCTAGAGGTTCCGCTTTTAAGGCACCTTGAAGTTTCGCTTATCTGTACAAGTCAGTGGTTCCGCTCCAAGATCACTTGAGGTTTCGCTCTTGTGACATTTAGAAGTTTCGCTCATTTGACAACTTGTGGTTC
The DNA here is from genome assembly GCF_002127325.2 of Helianthus annuus. Classification (NCBI taxonomy): domain Eukaryota; kingdom Viridiplantae; phylum Streptophyta; class Magnoliopsida; order Asterales; family Asteraceae; genus Helianthus; species Helianthus annuus. The sequence continues at coordinate 44,870,269 of NC_035435.2, forward strand.
CGCTCATCTGTCAAACTTGGTTTCGCTTATCTTCAAGGGTCAACTTTGCCTAAGCTTGGAAATTTGTGAAGTTTTGGACAATTGATCAATGGACAACGAATTCTATAACGCTTTTGCTAGCCCGATCACAATCAATCAGAATGCGTAACTTGAAAATGAAACTGGAACGTCTCAGAAACCGCCTAAACTCATGGATATTGATGATTATAATGCGTGGTCTGAACAATTTGGAAACTGGGTTGAGGCTTATCACTTAGACGCGTGGGAACACACTGAAGAACCATATGTTAGGGCCACAAGAAATAATACTCAGTTAACACTTAGAGAAATGAGTACGGAAGATAAAAAGAAATACAGGGATGAGAAACTGATGGTGAGTCTGCTTCAGCAAGCGATAAAAGAAGATATCTTGATACTGCTTCAACATGATGGAACTGCTTATTCTATCTGGACAGAATTGGAAGCAAAATTTGTTGGTAGTGATGATATGCTCAAAAACAAAATGTCTCTCATGAAGAAAGAACTTGATCTTATTCCGTGGTTTGAAATCTGAGAATACCAAGCAAATAATTGATAGATATTGTAACTTGGTGAGAAATATGACAAAACTTGGTATTAAGAAAGATACTGATGAATTGATTGAAAAACTTGCAGATGCGCTACCACATGAAACATGGGGAACGTTTCTGATGATGCTGAGATCCAACAGAAAAGATTACAAAAATATGACACTGGGAGATTTCATCAAGCACCTGGAAGCTCAAGAGATGGAGCAGAGAAAGATCGCCAGGATGAAGAATTATGATGGAGAACAGGACATTAGCTTATACTACAAGAGTGGTGTTACTGGAACGACAAATCATTCTCTGAAAATTGAAACTGCTTTCAGTGTGAAAGATTCTTCTGAAAAGAAATCATCCCAGGGATCAAGCAGCACAAGATTTTCATCATTCGATCCAAACATTTCTGCAACAAAAAACGGAAGAAGACTTCAATGCAATATTGTATTAAATCTTGAAAGTGATCAAGATTATTCTGAAGAAGTTGCCAAAAATCAAATGTCTTTGTTGGGAATGGTTCTTGAGTCTTATAGTAGTTTTGTGGCTGGAAAGATCGGTAATCCAATGCTCACAAAAGAGGATTACGATCAAATTGATGTTGAAGAAATGGAATTAATGGACATTAAATGGTGCATGGCTAGTGTGATGAGACGAGCTGAGAAGTTTAAACAAATTACAGGCCGAGATGATTTTCGTGATGCAAATGTTTCAACTTTAGGCTTTGATAAATCGAAAGTTACGTGTTTTCGTTGCAGGGAAAAGGGGCATTTCAAGAGGGAGTGCAAAAGAATCAAAGACGTTAGGAGGCAAAATAGATTTCATTGTATAAACAAATTCCTCCTGCCGTGATTGAAAGTTGAGAACTTCAGTCACTGATTCCTCAGCTTTTGCAGAACTATCTGTAGAAACCTCTTTAACAACCTCCGGAACCACCTGATCAGCAACTTCCATAACCTCTTCGATCACAATTTCAGTAACAGAATCAACCGTCTTAGTAACTACTTCCTCAACCACCTCAGAATCAGACTCAACCACACTTTCAGAAACTACTTCACCGACATTCTCAGTAACCACCTCATCGCTAAACTTCGACTCTACAACTGTCTCGGTAATTTCAACTACCTCAGCCATCATTGCTCGATCATCCTTTCCTGGAACATACTTGTCTCAACTAAACCCAGACGCAACTTTTTCATCATCTTGGTTTACGATAAGTGCCTTCTCTGGTTTGTTCTCAATCTGAGGTCTCTGAACAGCAGATTGTTGATTTGGTCGATGATATATAGCTTGTCTGTAATAATCGTTTGTAAACAGATTCTGATGATTCTGCACTTCACGATTCGGACACTCACGCTTGAAATGACCTCGTTCTTTGCACTTAAAACAGGTAACCTTTGTCTTATCGAACCCTAATTTCTGATCAGGACCTGACAGACTGCTTCTACCCGTGATCTCCATAAAGCGTTGAGCTCTTCTAACCAGACTCGCCATGCACCACTTTATATCTATCAGTTCCAGTTCTTCCGGATCGATCTGATCGTAATCCTCTTTAGTCATATCGGGATTATCGATCCTACCAGCGACCAAACCTTCATAAGCTTCCAGAACTGATGCCAGTAACGCGATGTGCTGCTTGGCTGCATTCTCGGTGATTTCATTCCCATTCTTGATGTTAACCGCAATGTTACACTACACACCGGACACAAACGTCTGTTGATTTGACCCTGTAGAGCTTTGAGGAGTATTCCGCTCTGAAACTTTGACATTTGGCTCATAGTTGGCAAATGGAGTCAACTGACTCGACTGATAGGCATTTGGAGCAGCAGATGAAATGTTGTCTGCACTAAACCCGGTTTGAATCTTCGGACTCTGAACATTAGTAGCTGCCGGACTATTGTTGTAATACAAAGACACATCCTGTGGCATATTCGCTGAATTCATCTTCTTGATTTTCACTAAATCCAACTCATGAGCTTCAATTTTCTCTATAAACACGCTCAAACTATAGTTCACAAAATCTGAACTATTTTTCAACATCATCAAGTACATTCCCCATTCCTCATAGGGAAGCACATCACATAACTTGTCTATCCACTCCTCATTCGTCTTTTCGATATTCAACCTTCTCATCTCTACCACCAAGTGACAATACCTCTCGATAAGCTGCTTTGTCGATTCACCTTTAATTCCCGTGAATATATCAAATTCTTTCTTTATCAGTGCTTTCTTACTCTTGATCATCGACGCACTGCCTTTGAATTTCTGTTCCAAAGCTTGCCATATCGACTGTGCACTATCATCATGCTGTAGCAGAACTAGAATATCCTCTTTTATCGCTTACTGCAGAATGCTAACCATCTTCTTTTCTGCTTTGAACTCGACCTGTTCCGCCTCTGTAAGACTTGCGATGGTCTTCAACATATTCAACCCGTCTACCGGAGGAACATGCTTCCTTTCGATTTTTATCCAGCACTCTAGATGATTGGCCTGCACCCAATTTTTGAATCTCCCGGACCATCCTGAATATTCATCCAAACTCATCAATTTAGGAGGTTTTTGCATCGTTCCAAGCTCGTTTTCAAGATTTACATTCTGAATGATGCTAGCAGGACTCTGAGTAACTCCACCACTACCCGCAAACATGTTGTAAAAATCTTGGCTTTCCATTTTCAGTCGTAACGGAAAAATTTTTCAAACAGTCTGAATAAGCGAACCACACTGGCTGAATAAGCGAACCACGATGACCTTTGAGCGAACCACAACTGTAACAATGAGCGAACCAGAAAGTGCACAAAGAGCGAACCAGACAACTGTCTTTCGAGTGAACCACAGATGACACTGGAGCGGACCAGAAACTGTCGTTCAAGCGATCCAGACGAGCGAACCAGCAACTAAAATAGACATTTTGAGCGGACCAGAACTAAAATTAGGAGCGAACCAGCTTAAACTGTTCGTTGGAGCGGTCCAGAAAAGCGAACCAAGAGCATGACGTAAGCGCGAACATATTTCACGAGGGTTTTTGGGTCACTTTTAGGCCGTATTTTGATTCGAATCTTTCGAGGGTTTGTTATTAGTGTATTTCACACCTGTTGTCCAAATCTCATTCCATTTCCACCGTTCAAACAGTCCAAATCTACAAAAGTCCGTGTAAAACGCTTCGTATCTAGCAAACTAACTCGCAACTGGCTCTGATACCAATTGTAGGATCAGTTTTGACCTCTCGAGTGAGTCAATCAGAGCTAGTGCTTACTGAAAATGTGGCGGAAACACATTTTCAGCATGATACAAAGAAAAACGTAACAGAATGGATTAGAAACAGAGAATTCACACTTAAAACACTTTTTCTTCACTTGATAACGCTTGCCGTACGGACAGCAGTTCGACGTGGAGTTCCAGAAGACGTTACAAATGAAGACTACACAGGGGTATTTATAGACTCGGTGGTCCGCTCATGTGACATGTCCACAAGAGCGGTCCTGCTAACTTGGCTGGTTCTCTTTTGTGGACACATGCCACAAAAGCGGACCTACAACATGAAATTCATAAATTTACACTTTAACCCCCTGGACTTATACAAAATGACCTATCTGGACCCTATACATTAAACTAGCATTACAAAGACGCAGGCTTTAGACATTGTGCATCAACAAACTCCCCCTTGGATGAAGCCGCAGTCTTTGTCTTGAATGTATGTCTTCAGATAGCTTTGAATTTCTCTTCCTTCGGTTTTGGCTTTCTTCCCAGCGCAACCCTGATCTTCTCATTCTCTTTCTTCCTCATTTTCTCTTCCTTCTCTTGTTGCTTCATAAACTTTCCTCTATTTTCTTCCATGTTTTGATTCTCACGTTCACGTTCACGCTTTGATTTCTTCTTCATCTTCTCTTCTAAAGACCACCACGAGGATTTCCACTTGTTTTCAGAGTTGATTCCCTTCTGAACACACAGTGATACAACACGTTGAAACTGAAGAGCTTGCTCTTTATCTGCTGGAGAGTAGCGAATCTTATGAATGAATAAACATTCGATGTCTTTCGCTGAACAATTAACTAACCACATAGGGTCGTAAACATGAATATCCCTCAGCTCTCCACCAGCTCTATACGTAATTATTGCTTCGGTCGTCCTGCAACTGTAAATCCAATCAATAAAGCCTTTATAAAATTCCTGCTCCATTTCTGGCATCAGAATTGTCTTCATTGTACGCGGAGGCTTTACATTCAGAATAACTTCTACAGCTCCAGTTTCCGGATCAACTCTCTGAACACGCTTTGGACGATGAGGCTTCCACTTTCGAAATCGCTTCAATTGTTCATACTTGATGTAGCCCCACATTGCAGCATCATTCTTTCGCACCTTGTACTCCAAGACTCTCACCTTTGCTAGTTCATCAACGTCCCACCACGGTAATGACATTATGTCATATAAACATGCAAAATACTGGACGCCATATTCTCTTCGAATAGCATAAGCGTTAACTTGCGGAAGAAAACCCCAACTAATAATATCTCCAAGCGAAACATTTCGATCTCGTTGGAAGAACTTCAGCGGCCTCTTGAATTTTCTTTCATGAGAATCTTTAAACCATTTAGAACGATCAATCATCATTTGTACAAAACGCGGATACCTCCAGGTTCTAACATCCGACGTGAGATTCTCCACCATATAATGAAAAACTATGTGCGAAAAGTTGTATTTCTTATTCAACACCAACGCTGTTAGCATGTTCATCTGGTAATCTCTCATCTGATCATAACTGCCCTTTGTGTGGCTTAGTGAGATCAGAATACAATGAATCAAAAACTTGAATGATTTCTGAAATTTCGACTTCAAGTAGTTCCCGGTGTTCAAAGTATTTCTGTATCCCAAACGTAGCATACAACCTTTCACCATACGTTCCGGAAATCTTGTGGGGTAGTTGGCTTCATCAGGAAAGTTCATAACTTGTCGAACTAATGCTTCAGTCACCAGAATAGTCTCCAACTTTCCATCTACTTCCACTACTGACGATATCACTTTGCTTGCCTCATCATACTTTGCGTTCATCCAAAATCGACTAATATGAGATCTGTACAACGGCCTCTGGTCAGTCATCGCTTTCTTCACTGGAATACGATTCATGTAGTCCAAAATACTGCTAAATTCTGACAGTAACGGACACTTCTCCACATCTAAATCAATGCAGCTGTTGTGTACTGGATCGAATAACAAGTTTGGAGATGCCTGCACAACAACAACACAATCAAGGACTTAGAAAAATTTTGAGATTTTGAACACTGACCAAAAGAGCGAACCAACTATATGCAGTAAAAGCGAATCAAACACTGTACTACCATAAAAGCGAACCCTATATATGACTAAAAAGCGGACCTACTTAAAAACAACACAAAAAACGAACCGTCCCTAGCCACATAAGCGAATCAACAGTTTTACTGCCTTAAAAGCGAACCTGCTTTGGTACATAAGAGCGGACCTGAACGTGTTCCTAAAGGCGAACCTAAAATGGTAACTATGAGCGGTCCTACAGATGACATATGAGCAGTTCAACAGATGACATATGAGCGGTTCAACAGATGATATATGAGCGGTTCAAAGTTATCTGTTCGTAAAAGCGGTCCTACAACAACACTTGTAAAAACTGCTTAAAACGTAAAATTGATTCCAAAATCACAATCTACATCACATTCCGAGACTAGAGGTATCTTTCAATTTTGTTATACTTACCTAAATCACCCTAGATCTGGAACTGAAACTATGTAATACCGACAGCACACATCAAACACTCAAATTACAGCAATTAACATGCAATACTACTCTTAATATCATCAGACGACACTGAAATTACTTCAATTATCATGTAATACCACTCTTAAGATCATCATACGACACTGAAACAACAAGCAATACCATAGATATGACAGTTAAACATGATCTATTCAACCAAAACATGCCGACAAGCAGATTTAAGCTAAACAGAGATCAAATGGAATGAGACCTTACCTTGCCCATGATGTAATCAGTAGAAATCTATCAAAATCGAGTGAAAACCGGGCTCAATCAGCAATAAATCACGATGAACAAGAAGAACAAGTAAGATCGCTCGAAATCGCCTCAGAAACAACGACGGATAAGCGGACCAAGAAATGACAGAAAAAGCGGACCCCTGTACCTTTTATATGGGGTCTGGACCGCTTATTCGACATGTTCTCAAGAGCGGACCGACATGTTACTATGACAGAAAAGCGAACCGAAGGTGACATAAAAGCGAACCTGTCTTCAATTTTTCAAAAAATTCATTTTTTAATCATTTCTCAACTTTTTCGATTTCACACGCTGACACCCAGTTGACCAAGTCCAAGTTAATGACCCTGGACAACTGTTTGACCTACCAAGTCCAAGTTAATGGCCCTGGATGATCAGTTTTATGAAGTACTCTGTCGTTTTGTTTCAAAAACAGTTCAAATTAATGAACTTTTCAACGTTTCAAACGTTTGCACATTTTATCTTTCAACCAACATACCAGATCTTTGTTTGCAATCACAGCTTACCCAACCCTCATCAGACACTGACATGATCTGCACACGGGCTTTGAACTTCCAATCCCCAGTATCAGTTGTCGAAAATAAAATGAGAAAAGAAAATCTTTTTGGGTTTAAAGCTGTACAAACTGAAATATATACACACAATATTTTTGTGAGCGTGTTAGGGGATCATATCAGCTGCCGACAGAACACAAGCACCGTTAAGCTTATTTCATTTTAAACATTTAAGCAATTCGCGTTGATTGTCGGTATATTGATCCATTTTAAATTCTCGCAAAACTTTCAATCTGTTCGGGATACGTGATTAGTGTTTTAGAGACTTAAACGTTATCGTGTGTTCCCACCTCAGTATATACTCCCGTATCCGGATCCCAGTATTCAGTCTTACAGGTGAATATACCACAGCTGATATCTGTTGGGGTAGATGCGAAACCGTGAGAGCTCAGGTCAGAACTTCCGTTCAGCAGAGAGATGACGGTACGACTTTAAGGTGGGTCCCCTTTAGAGGATCTTTTGCATTTCAACAGCAGCGACTATCAATTTTATTGTTTCATCAGCATGCTGAGGGTGAAGCTTATGTTTCAAAGCTTTTTGCGTAAAGTATTATCCGGGGACTAGGTCAGTATTTCCATACAGCAGAAATCCCGGGATAATACCCCAGATATCACCGAGCATAAAGACCTAGTATCTCAGAATACGGGACATTTCAAACAGGATTTCAGGGGTTACCTATATATCCTGGAGGTGTTCCCCACGAAAACGCAAGTTAAATTTAGTTAATATCCCAAACTGATCTACTAATTCTGTACGAACCTACCGGCACATCTTTAGCGAGACTGCTTAATTGCATTTAAACATTACATATCTTTAGCGTACTGTGCCTGTCTAGCTGATGTACTATCATTTCCCCTATACTACACAGCTCTTTTTGCATTTTTTAATGTTTTTGGATTTTTTATGGTTTTATCATGTTTTTGTATTTTTCTGCGAATATCTCCCCCTAAAACTAAAACATATTTTTGTGTTTTTGTTTTTAACGAAAAGCAGGAAATACAATTGTACAAATAAAAGTTGACAACACGATACGGTTCAAGTCAGATCGCCGCCCAATTCGGCTTCACACTCGATAACCCTCCCAGATTGCAGATTTTTCATCCCATTTAACCTTAAAAGATAATAAAATCTCTTTTTATCAAACGGTTTTGTGTAAAAATCAGCTTTCTGATCATCGGTGCCCACATGTTCAATCCGTATTAATTTCTTTTCGTGACAATCTCGAATAAAATGGTGACGGATTTCAATGTGTTTCGTTTTCGAATGATGAACTGGATTTTTAGTAACATTTATGGCCGCTTCATTGTCCACAAATATCGGCGTATCCAAGAATTGCAGACCGAAGTCGCGCATCTGCTGTTGGATCTAGAGGATCTGTGAGCAACAGCTAGAGGCTGAGACGTACTCAGCCTCACACGTGGAGAGCGCAACTGCAGTTTGCTTCTTGCACTGCCAGGTAACGAGCCGAGTTCCGAAGAACTGGAACCCAGCAGTGGTGGACTTTGTATTCTGCTTACAGCTACCAAAATCTGAATCAGCGAAACCGGATAAGGTAAAATCACCCGAACGAGGGTACCACAAGCCGATGCTTGGGCAACCCTTCAAATACCGTAAGATGCGTTTGACGATCGTCAGGTGTGATTGCTTCGGATTCGACTGATATCGTGCACACAGACATGTCGGGTACATGATGCCGGGACGGGAAGCTGAGAGATACATTAAAGACCCAATGATCGATCGGTATAACGTTTCATCCATCTTCACTCCCTGTTCATCCGGACAAATACCATGGTTCTGTGCGAGGGGGGTTGATGCAGGACTGCAATCTGTCATATCAAATTTGTCGAGCACGTCCTTTACATACTTTGACTGGTGAATGAAGATTCCGTCGGGCATTTGTTCTACCTGCAGCCCGAGGAAGAACTTCATCTCCCCCATTGAACTCATTTCGAACTTCTTCTTCATTACTCTCTCAAACTCTTTACACAAATCGTCGTTGGTGGAACCAAAAATGATGTCATCAACGTAGATCTGCACGATCAGCAAGTGGCCTGCTTCTTCTTTTGTGAACAAGGTGCTGTCTACTGTTCCTCTTGTGAACCCGTTGTCCAGCAAGTAGGTCGAGAGAGTCTCGTACCAGGCTCTCGGGGCCTGGTGTAGACCGTATAATGCTTTATCCAGTAGGTACACATTGTCTTTGTTTAGTGGATCTGCAAACCCCGGTGGTTGCCCCACGTAAACTTCTTCTCGAATCTTGCCATACAGGAATGCGGATTTAACATCGAGTTGATAGACTTTGAAATCTTTCCAGGATGCAAAGGCAAGAAAAATACGAATAGCTTCAAGCCTTGTGACCGGCGCGTAAACCTCTTCATAGTCTATACCCTCCTGCTGGCTGAAGCCTTGAACCACTAGACGTGCTTTGTTCCTCACCACGACTCCTCTATCGTCACGTTTACATTTAAACACCCATTTTGTCTTTATCAACTTCTGGTTCTTCGGCAGATCAACAAGTCTCCAGACGCCCAATTTCTCAAACTGTTGCAATTCCTCCTGCATAGCATTCACCCAACTATCCTCGGTCAATGCTTCTTTGTAAGTCCTGGGCTCTATCTGCGAAATAAAACATTTGAGTGAGACTTCTTTCTGCATATCAGCAATATCTGAATAAAAACATGTAAAAGCTTGGTCTATCTGATGTCTCGTTTTGACACCACTCTGTAAATCGCCGATAATTTGTTCTGAAGGATGGTAAGACAGTGTCCGTGGCATCACAGTATCAGGCACCACAACTTCCGATTCCAGATTTGAAATGTCGAGATCAACAATTTGATCAACAGCCTCCTCTGATGTCTCATTTGGTTCCTCGTCAAAGGTAGGAGCGGGTTCCTCCTCTGAGTCGTCAGAAACGTCAAACGACGGAGCTGGTTCCTCTGGTACCTCTGGCGGTATATGAACGGTTCCACTTGGTCCAGCTTCATCATCGTGAGTGCCCACGGTGGGCGTAGGAACATCTAGCGGTCTAGATTCCGACTCTTGCAACTGACTTTGCTGATACAAGTACATGAGAGCAAGTTCCTTCTCACTCGGCTCGGACGGCAGATGAAACGATTCCCAGAGTTTGTCGTAGTCGAAAAGGAATCTTTGTCCGGGAAGTTGTTACGATGGTGTGTGCTTCTGACAATCCACATGATGGACCTGAATCACTTTCCCCAGACACAGTACAAACACCCTTTTTAACGGGCTGGCGTAACCTACGAAAAAACCTTCATTTGCTTTCGCTCCGAATTTACCATCAGCATCTATGAAAGTACACGGAGAGCCAAAAGGTTCCAAGAACTCAAGATTTGGCTTATAGCGATGCAGCAGCTCGAAACAAGTCTTTTTATATTTCTTCACTGTCAGAACTCTATTCAGTGTATAGCAAGCCGCTGACACTGCTTCACTCCAGAAGAAAATCGGAAGCTTAGAATCGGCCAACATAGTACGTGCGGTCTCGATCAGGGTTCTATTCTTTCGTTCAGCCACGCCGTTCTGTTGTGGTGTGTACGGCGCACTGAATTCATGTAGTATCCCTTTCTCGTTGCAGAACTCGTACATTTTGTTATTCTTGAACTCAGTTCCGTTATCACTCCGAATTCTTCTGATCGGCAGCTTGTACACCGTTTCCATCTTTTTGAATAAAACCATCAAAGCATCGAATGTTTCGTCCTTTTTCTCCAAAACAAACAACCCATGAAAATCTTGTATAATCATCCGTAACCACCAAACAGTAAGAATCTCCACTGATGCTTTTGACGTTGACCGGCCCGAAGAGATCCATATGCAATCTCTCAAGAGGTAACCGGATGGTGTTGAGCATGTCACACCCCCAAATTACCACCCAGGGCGTGTCCCTGATGGAGGTGTAACGATTCAACAACGAGCCACCAATCATATCAAACACAAGTCATAATGTATTGAAATACCCAATTGAAATAAATATAACGTTTGAAAAGTTTAACCGAAACCCAAGTATTGAGCGGAAGCATAAATATATAAGTGTGTAAATGTATCGAAACCAAATCAATGTAATTGTTTATCATGACCACAACCACTCCAGCAGCATCAGACAGCAAGTTCCCAAGTTCCTTTAGTAATTACCTACAAGCATGTAAACAAGTGTGTCAGACTACGCTGGTGAGTTCAAGGTTTTGTTAACGGGTTGAGTTACCAGATGTATGTTAATGCGATTCAATGTTGCGTTACAATGTTGCTCATGTTAGATACCCTAGGGAATGTGCCCATATGTATCCGGGGAGTGGGTACCCCTTAACGACCGTTTGCTATGTTGCCTTCGTTAGATACCCTAGGGAGAGTGCCCATATGTATCCGAGGAGTGTGCCTCTAACAACCATAGCCATACCCAGATAATTAGTTCACGCCCGTCCTTACGGCCCGGTGTGAGGTTTCCCACCTAATAGCGCTATCAACTAATCACCCCCATTGCCCTCCAGGCAATAACCAAAACCGATTAAGTTATTTACCCAATGTTTCCCTTCCAAATGTTTACCAGTTGTCCCAAACCACCGGGACGCATGCTTAGAGAAAAGAGCAATGAACTCACCTTTGGTTTGCTCGGTTAGACTTAATTACTTAATTACCCGTTGATCAACTGCGTCCTATCATGGTTACTGGTAACGGTCAGTTTTATATGCACATAGATTGCGTATCACATATACAATTAATTCACGTATTCATCGTGTTTACATATCACTCATTTATTGAACGTGTAGCATGCAGTTCGAGTCATACATTCAAGCTAGCAATTCAATACCCAAAGGCAACCATCTAACACATAATCGGTTCAACACATATAATAAATCCTATCAACAATTATTTATTAATAATAACCAAACCTCACATAATTATTAATCCATAATAGTCACATGGCTTCTTATTGTGGTCTAAATAATGAGATCTACACCTTATTGGTGGCTATTGGCGGCTCACCATCAACAACAGACATGATGCAACCTAATGAACACATCACGTGAAGGGTTAACTTAGTATTTATCACTTGCATACATGTGGGACTTTTGATTGGACCGCTAATATAAGTGGTCGACCATAAAGCTGCAAACTGGTAACAAATTCATGCACAATTACATCATCAATTAGTGTGGGTTGTGTTGTCATGCAATATATGGTTGAACATGGGTGGCAACTAATTCCAATTGCTATGTTAATGGCCGACTCATCAGGATGCACATTTATCAATTTCACATATTAATCACCCATGTGTCAACAACACCCAAACCGCCCTCCCCCATTGGACCTTCGCTTGGTCCAATAGATAATCAACATCCCAACTACTATGCACTTAACCCGAGAATCCCCCACACACTACCCTAATGCACAAGAACTCTTAAATGATGACTGTTCCAGTCCTTTAAATTTCGTGTATGCTCGGCCATGGGTAGATCCCCAGGTCCTCAGACTAGCATGCATAAATATTAACACACATGCACTTCTTCTGTTAACCATGATATACTAGAATTAATATATGCAATTCATACATGCAATTCATCACAGTTCAACATGCCATCGAATCCATGTCACACACTTATCAAACATCATGCAACCGAGACCCTAGTTTACGTAACATACAAGTATGGTTTCCAATACTCAACAGATCACAGGCAAGACATCACAACCAGATCATCATTCATAGTCGATTACATTAAATAGATCTACATCAGTCGAGAACACTTAGCATAGTCAATAGAAATTTACACGTACCAGTCAAAAGATTATAGAGGGTGTGAAAACGAGAGAAAGGCTTCGAAGAGAAGGGCCAGCCGGATATCAGAACTGTCGTCGAGTATGTGGGGTTTCGATCAAAGTGGCTGCCGATCGTGCATCCAGGGAGAAGACTCAAGGGTTTTCTTTTGACTTGCAATGTAAGTTTAGTTTAATTATTATCCCAATTACGTACCCATATATAATTGCTATTGAGGCGGTTTGTTTAATAATCCAGAATGGGCTCAAATTAAGTTGAGTGTGGCCGGTTGGGCTTGAGTGTGGCCGGTTGGGCTTATGCCACTAATTAACTCCATAGGCCCTTTAATTAACATCAATGTATCCGCCAATAACTAAGGAAGATTAGACCGCAAATAATTAACTAAGGGAGATTGCAATTATGTGGCGGCTCAGTAGCATCGCATAGGTACGGCCCATTACATAAATCTATAAACTTAACGGAGTTATCATACGTTTACATTCTCAGAGAGGGTTAATGATAAATTAAAATCACAGGGTTAAGCGTTACTAACTTGAAAAGTTCGGATTGTCACATCATCCCCAACTTGAAAGAAATTTCGTCCCGAAATTTAGCAAACAGTCACTGAGGAAGCTAGTTTTGGTTAAGCGTTTTCGCGGGGTGTCACATCATCCCCAACTTGAAAGAATTTTCGTCCCGAAAATTGATCTAAAACAATGGTTTAAAGTAAGTTCCGACGAACTCGATCTATAGATACTTTAGGAGGCAAATCAGAAAATTCATGGATAAGTGGAAGACACTCGATCTCCCTTTCTTAAAACAGCAAATCAGTGACAAGAGTTAGTATGGCAGGGTAGTCCTTCCGTAGACACTTCCGGGCTTTCTTGACGGTGACAGTGCCAACAACGGCACCACTACGATGATCTTACGCTGATGAGGATTCCCCACTGGGGAGAGGGTACGCACGATGTTCCGTTTGCAGAGAATTTTCCGCTTGATACCTAGATAACCAGGTCTATGTCAATGACCATGTCAAAACTTACAAGAGTGTCGCATCAACCGGTAGACACCGGGTAGTACAAGGCCAGCGAGGGGTTTACCATAATTAAGGTAACTATAGTGGAGTCAAAGATGGGACTCTTGTGGTGCAAAGAAAAGAAAAGAGGTAAGGTGACGACTCAACACAAGAAATACCCTTTAAACGATAAAATAAGAAATCCATTCAAACCAAACCATATAAGTCACTACATCGAACATTCATAAAAGTTTTTAATCATCACGATTGTTTTTACGAAAACAACTGAAAGAAAAGAAAGAAAATAACTAGATAAACGATTGAAAGACAAGTCAGTCATCCACGTCACCATCCCCGAAGTCACTACCATTATCATCGTCTTCGTCATTATTCGGAACCTCCTCTGGCTCTTCTTCCTCCTCCTCCGGATCTTCTTCCTCCTCTTCGGGTTCTTCCCCAGGCCCTTCCGCCTCTGGTTCGGGAGGTGCCGGGACTGGGGCTGGTTCGGGTTCAGGTGCGAAGCGGGCTTCCTCCAAGTGATGGACCCTCCAATCTATCATACCTATCAGATGGGCCTGCGAGTTAAGCCTTTCATGATCCAATCGAGCGTCTCTCAGTATCAGACCCTGCACCTCACGCCCTCTTAGGGCTTCTGCCTTCAAGTCATCAGTCCTCCTAACAAGTTCCTGTATCTGCTTCTCTTGAGCTTCCAATCGCCCTCCTTGGGTATCGACCTTTCTTTGTAATTTCTGATTCTGCTCCACTAAGACTTGGTTTTGTTCTATTAGAATCTGGTTATAATCTCGGAGGGCTTTACTCACAGCCGCCTCGGCCTGAGCGCTAAGGGGGTTAACTGGTAGGGCATGCGTAGGTCGGGAGGACGACTCTCCGCCCTGTGCGAGTCTCTTCCTATAAGCAGCACGCGTCTCCATCTGACGCGGGGGGTGAGTGAGTATCAGCGGGTGCCTTCCCTGGCGCCCGGGATTGGTTGGAAGATGCGGACGATGTAGACATACCTGTCGAGTTGATGACGTAACGCAAGTTAAACGAAAGGATGTACACTCACAACGCTCCAAAAGAGGGTATTAACGTAGAAAGGAAATATGACGGAAAGAGTAAGCACACAAGGTTTCAATCAATGGTTGCTACGTCCGTTTCCTCGTCCACTCATGTTTCTATATATGGGAAGTGAACTAATTTAGGAGTCGAAAACGAGGAAAGTGTTCAGGTTTATCATGTTAAGAACGATTAGCTACCATGTTCATACACAAACAGGGAAGAACCCCTCTTACACTCGTTAAGCCTCATTGGGATTTGCATGCACCACGCGTTATTATTATGTGTGCACCCATGATAATAAGGCGGTTTGCATGCTCCTCTCGATGTTTCTTAACTTATGTTTGAAGTTTCTCCCACTCCAAATAATTACCAAATAAGCACTGCCAACAAGATTAAAATTTACTAGATACAAAGGTTATGTTGCACTAACAGTGGGTCATGATGCCTACCATGTCGTATCGTGCATGCTATAGATATAGTTACGTTTACTAGGTATATAAAGCATAAGCTAAGGAGGAACGAACCTTGCAGTCTGAAGCTGAGTGTCATGGTCAACGTTTGGATCAATTCGGTTATAGTCTGGTTTTATGAAAACGTTTTTAAAACCGAGTTCTCTATAACCAGTGGCTCTGATACCAAACTGTCACACCCCCAAATTACCACCCAGGGCGTGTCCCTGATGGAGGTGTAACGATTCAACAACGAGCCACCAATCATATCAAACACAAGTCATAATGTATTGAAATACCCAATTGAAATAAATATAACGTTTGAAAAGTTTAACCGAAACCCAAGTATTGAGCGGAAGCATAAATATATAAGTGTGTAAATGTATCGAAACCAAATCAATGTAATTGTTTATCATGACCACAACCACTCCAGCAGCATCAGACAGCAAGTTCCCAAGTTCCTTCAGTAATTACCTACAAGCATGTAAACAAGTGTGTCAGACTACGCTGGTGAGTTCAAGGTTTTGTTAACGGGTTGAGTTACCAGATGTATGTTAATGCGATTCAATGTTGCGTTACAATGTTGCTCATGTTAGATACCCTAGGGAATGTGCCCATATGTATCCGGGGAGTGGGTACCCCTTAACGACCGTTTGCTATGTTGCCTTCGTTAGATACCCTAGGGAGAGTGCCCATATGTATCCGAGGAGTGTGCCTCTAACAACCATAGCCATACCCAGATAATTAGTTCACGCCCGTCCTTACGGCCCGGTGTGAGGTTTCCCACCTAATAGCGCTATCAACTAATCACCCCCATTGCCCTCCAGGCAATAACCAAAACCGATTAAGTTATTTACCCAATGTTTCCCTTCCAAATGTTTACCAGTTGTCCCAAACCACCGGGACGCATGCTTAGAGAAAAGAGCAATGAACTCACCTTTGGTTTGCTCGGTTAGACTTAATTACTTAATTACCCGTTGATCAACTGCGTCCTATCATGGTTACTGGTAACGGTCAGTTTTATATGCACATAGATTGCGTATCACATATACAATTAATTCACGTATTCATCGTGTTTACATATCACTCATTTATTGAACGTGTAGCATGCAGTTCGAGTCATACATTCAAGCTAGCAATTCAATACCCAAAGGCAACCATCTAACACATAATCGGTTCAACACATATAATAAATCCTATCAACAATTATTTATTAATAATAACCAAACCTCACATAATTATTAATCCATAATAGTCACATGGCTTCTTATTGTGGTCTAAATAATGAGATCTACACCTTATTGGTGGCTATTGGCGGCTCACCATCAACAACAGACATGATGCAACCTAATGAACACATCACGTGAAGGGTTAACTTAGTATTTATCACTTGCATACATGTGGGACTTTTGATTGGACCGCTAATATAAGTGGTCGACCATAAAGCTGCAAACTGGTAACAAATTCATGCACAATTACATCATCAATTAGTGTGGGTTGTGTTGTCATGCAATATATGGTTGAACATGGGTGGCAACTAATTCCAATTGCTATGTTAATGGCCGACTCATCAGGATGCACATTTATCAATTTCACATATTAATCACCCATGTGTCAACAACACCCAAACCGCCCTCCCCCATTGGACCTTCGCTTGGTCCAATAGATAATCAACATCCCAACTACTATGCACTTAACCCGAGAATCCCCCACACACTACCCTAATGCACAAGAACTCTTAAATGATGACTGTTCCAGTCCTTTAAATTTCGTGTATGCTCGGCCATGGGTAGATCCCCAGGTCCTCAGACTAGCATGCATAAATATTAACACACATGCACTTCTTCTGTTAACCATGATATACTAGAATTAATATATGCAATTCATACATGCAATTCATCACAGTTCAACATGCCATCGAATCCATGTCACACACTTATCAAACATCATGCAACCGAGACCCTAGTTTACGTAACATACAAGTATGGTTTCCAATACTCAACAGATCACAGGCAAGACATCACAACCAGATCATCATTCATAGTCGATTACATTAAATAGATCTACATCAGTCGAGAACACTTAGCATAGTCAATAGAAATTTACACGTACCAGTCAAAAGATTATAGAGGGTGTGAAAACGAGAGAAAGGCTTCGAAGAGAAGGGCCAGCCGGATATCAGAACTGTCGTCGAGTATGTGGGGTTTCGATCAAAGTGGCTGCCGATCGTGCATCCAGGGAGAAGACTCAAGGGTTTTCTTTTGACTTGCAATGTAAGTTTAGTTTAATTATTATCCCAATTACGTACCCATATATAATTGCTATTGAGGCGGTTTGTTTAATAATCCAGAATGGGCTCAAATTAAGTTGAGTGTGGCCGGTTGGGCTTGAGTGTGGCCGGTTGGGCTTATGCCACTAATTAACTCCATAGGCCCTTTAATTAACATCAATGTATCCGCCAATAACTAAGGAAGATTAGACCGCAAATAATTAACTAAGGGAGATTGCAATTATGTGGCGGCTCAGTAGCATCGCATAGGTACGGCCCATTACATAAATCTATAAACTTAACGGAGTTATCATACGTTTACATTCTCAGAGAGGGTTAATGATAAATTAAAATCACAGGGTTAAGCGTTACTAACTTGAAAAGTTCGGATTGTCACAGAGCATCTTTAGCGGATGAGACTTCCGTACCTGTTTACCTTTCTTACACGCAACACAATCGTCAGGTAAATGAAAATTCTTAACATTCACACCTTCTACCAAATCGTTGTGCACAAGAAAATTCATTTTACGAACATGTATATGACCCATTTTTCTGTGCCACATAATTGACTCTTTCTCAGTTGCTTTAGACTTTGTTACAAAACATTGTTTTTGAGGAGTTGTTGGTGTTGCAGTGCTCATGTCTAAAATGTAAAGATCATTAACCCTAGGAGCACGCAACAGCACCAACTCATCAGGGACTTTAAACCCTGGCTTTAAAACCAAACACTCTGTTTTTGTAAAATGTACGCTAAAGTCTTTGTAGCAAATTTGTGAAATACTTAACAAATTGTTCGTCAATTCAACAATATAATTCACTTTGTCAAAAGATATGATGCCGTTTGTGAGCTTTCCCTGACCAACAATCCTGCCACCTTGGTTACCAGCAAATCCAACGTAGCTTCCATTAATTGATTTGACATCATATAATAGAGCTAAGGATCCCGTCATATGTCTCGACGCTCCGCTGTCCATTATCCACCTGGATAGCACAGACTTGGGCAGCTCCTGCAATCAGCACACAAACACATCAGTTAAACAATGATGCCCACGACTTTTTGGCTTCCGACACTGAACCAAAAACTACATTGCATTTCTCATTTGTTTTTTGAAAGTTAAATGTGACATTTGACTCAATTTCCTTTTTATCTTGTTTTACTTTGTTATGAAGTTTGGGAAATTCCGACAAAAACTGATCGATTTCAGACTCAAACACCGCAACATTATCTTTCACAAACTGTGACTCTTTTTTCAACACACTTTCCATCTTTTTTATCTCACCAGATGGTTTAGATTTCGCGACCCATGACTGATTTTCAAAAGTTTTTGCTTTAGGGTAAAATTTCGAAGTCTTGGGAGATTTAGAAGACTCGCCAATCTCGAAAGTCGATTTGGCTTATCCTCCGACTTTAATTTTTCACCCCGTTTAAGAATTCGGATCGGCGAAACCAACACTTGTTTATCTTTTGCAACGACCGGTGATTTTGGTCGAGGTTTTTGAATGATTTGTTTTGAAACATTTTTGTTTTCAACCTTAGGTTTTTCAACCTTCAGTTTTTCAACCATTTGTTTATTAACAGCTTCTACCACAACCGGTTTTTCAATCACTTTCTTACACTGCTTCGCCATGTGGCCGACTTCATTGCAGCGATAACACACACGCTTATCATATTCTACAAAAGTGGTTGTGACAGTTTCCACTTTTAACTTTTGCGCTGCATTGAAGTCGTCCACGGCCTTTTGACTAAAGATATAATCTTTTTCAATTTCAGTGCTAGGACCAGCGACAAACACATCATCAATCCTATCTTTCGGCTTGACTACCTGCTTAGTCATTTTCTTCTCAAAACCAATACCTTTATTCTTTAACTGATTTTTCTTGTTTTGGCTTTTACCCACCCCATCTATCTTTTCTGAACTAGTGGGACGTGAAGAACCAACTGATTTTTTCAGTTTTGAAAAGAAATTATTTTTCTTGATTTCGTTAACACTCAGTTCAACCAACTTAAAAACTTTCTCAACATTCTCGAATTTGACGTTCTGAAGCGGAAACTCGGTGTTGGAGTAAAGTTTGTCAGACCCAACCATAGTGTAAGCCACCATAATCGAATCATCATTCGCACTTTTATCCGTTTTTGACAAATAACGATCTAAAAATTTTCCGTCCTCCTCAGAATCACTACCGAACTCCACTGATTTTGCCTTCTCAGATTTCTCACTCTCATCGTCCAACACCTGATCAATAACATTTTTGATAACCTGGGATTCGTTATCAGTGTCAGACGCAGTGAAAGTGATATCAATATTATCAGGCAAATCGCTTTCAATAGTTTTCAATTTAAGCTTTAATGCAGCTTCCACCCCATCTGGATATTTCTGTGTATAATGATTCCACATTGGGGGTGGAACACTATTGTAGGCAGGTGAAGCATGTGGCTGTTGTGGCACTATTTGCTCTAACACATACGATGATGCCACATAACTCATCAATTTTTGATCAATTTTACCATTCTCAATTTTAGTCAACTCAAGCTCTTTTCTCAAAGATGCGATTGTATCTAAATGAAAGTTGACTTCTCTCTGTTTATCAAACAAAGTTGATTGTGCCAGCTTGGTTGCTTTATCGTTTTTAAGACTCTCTTTTTGGATCATTTTTATTGACCTAGACAATGTGTCGTATGCCTCTTTTACTTGCTCTAAGTCAAACTTCACCAAATCTGCGTGTTGTTTCAATTCCTGATACTTGATGTCTTTTTCAAGACACCCCGTGCATGGTTGTGAACAACTTAGACACGGTGTATCGGGGATTGAAACTTTTTCAACTTTAATCTCATCCTCACAAACAATTTTACCAACAAAATCTGACTCCGACTCAGACGACTTGACCACGTTGACCTCTATGACTCCAGTTTCCTCTCCTAGACCTGACATCTTTTCAACTGACTCCTGGAAATCTGTGTCTACCTCTTTCAACTTGCTCATCAATGCTTTATCTGCAATCTCCTTTAGAGCTTCTTCAGTCATCTCTTTGGAAACGTCGATCACCTCCTCGACTGCTTCTTTCTCTATTTCAAATCTCAGACACGTTCCAGTTCTTGGCTCTTCAAAATAATCTGCAAAAGAATCAAAGACGTTAGGAGGCAAAATAGATTTCATTGTATAAACAAATTCCTCCTGCCGTGATTGAAAGTTGAGAACTTCAGTCACTGATTCCTCAGCTTTTGCAGAACTATCTGTAGAAACCTCTTTAACAACCTCCGGAACCACCTGATCAGCAACTTCCATAACCTCTTCGATCACAATTTCAGTAACAGAATCAACCGTCTTAGTAACTACTTCCTCAACCACCTCAGAATCAGACTCAACCACACTTTCAGAAACTACTTCACCGACATTCTCAGTAACCACCTCATCGCTAAACTTCGACTCTACAACTGTCTCGGTAATTTCAACTACCTCAGCCATCATTGCTCGATCATCCTTTCCTGGAACATACTTGTCCCAACTAAACCCAGACGGAACTTTTTCATCATCTTGGTTTACGATAAGTGCCTTCTCTGGTTTGTTCTCAATCTGAGGTCTCTGAACAGCAGATTGTTGATTTGGTCGATGATATATAGCTTGTCTGTAATAATCGTTTGTAAACGGATTCTGATGATTCTGCACTTCACGATTCGGACACTCACGCTTGAAATGACCTCGTTCTTTGCACTTAAAACAGGTAACCTTTGTCTTATCGAACCCTAATTTCTGATCAGGACCTGACAGACTGCTTCTACCCGTGATCTCCATAAAGCGTTGAGCTCTTCTAACCAGACTCGCCATGCACCACTTTATATCTATCAGTTCCAGTTCTTCCGGATCGATCTGATCGTAATCCTCTTTAGTCATATCGGGATTACCGATCCTACCAGCGACCAAACCTTCATAAGCTTCCAGAACTGATGCCAGTAACGCGATGTGCTGCTTGGCTGCATTCTCGGTGATTTCATTCCCATTCTTGATGTTAACCGCAATGTTACACTACACACCGGACACAAACGTCTGTTGATTTGACCCTGTAGAGCTTTGAGGAGAATTCTGCTCTGAAACTTTGACATTTGGCTCGTAGTTGGCAAATGGAGTCGACTGACTCGACTGATAGGCATTTGGAGCAGCAGATGAAATGTTGTCTGCACTAAACCCGGTTTGAATCTTCGGACTCTGAACATTAGTAGCTGCCGGACTATTCTTGTAATACAAAGACACATCCTGTGGCATATTCGCTGAATTCATCTTCTTGATTTTCACTAACTCCAACTCATGAGCTTCAATTTTCTCTATAAACACGCTCAAACTATAGTTCACGAAATCTGAACTATTTTTCAACATCATCAAGTACGTTCCCCATTCCTCATAGGGAAGCGCATCACATAACTTGTCTATCCACTCCTCATTCGTCTTTTCGATATTCAACCTTCTCATCTCTACCACCAAGTGACAATACCTCTCGATAAGCTGCTTTGTCGATTCACCTTTAATTCCCGTGAATATATCAAATTCTTTCTTTATCAGTGCTTTCTTACTCTTGATCATCGACGCACTGCCTTTGAATTTCTGTTCTAAAGCTTGCCATATCGACTGTGCACTATCATCATGCTGTAGCAGAACTAGAATATCCTCTTTTATCGCTTGCTGCAGAATGCTAACCATCTTCTTTTCTGCTTTGAACTCGACCTGTTCCGCCTCTGTAAGACTTGCGATGGTCTTCAACATATTCAACCCGTCTACCGGAGGAACATACTTCCTTTCGATTTTTATCCAGCACTCTAGATGATTGGCCTGCACCCAAGTTGTGAATCTCCCGGACCATCCTGAATATTCATCCAAACTCATCAATTTAGGAGGTTTCTGCATCGTTCCAAGCTCGTTTTCAAGATTTACATTCTGAATGATGCTAGCAGGACTCTGAGTAACTCCACCACTACCCGCAAACATGTTGTAAAAATCTTGGCTTTCCATTTTCAGTCGTAACGGAAAAATTTTTCAAACAGTCTGAATAAGCGAACCACACTGGCTGAATAAGCGAACCACAACTGTAACAATGAGCGAACCAGAAAGTGCACAAAGAGCGAACCAGACAACTGTCTTTCGAGTGAACCACAGATGACACTGGAGCGGACCAGAAACTGTCGTTCAAGCGATCCAGACGAGCGAACCAGCAACTAAAATAGACATTTCGAGCGGACCAGAACTAAAATTAGGAGCGAACCAGCTTAAACTGTACGTTGGAGCGGTCCAGAAAAGCGAACCAAGAGCATGACGTAAGCGCGAACCTATTTCACGAGGGTTTTTGGGTCACTTTTAGGCCGTATTTTGATTCGAATCTTTCGAGGGTTTGTTATTAGTGTATTTCACACCTGTTGTCCAAATCTCAGTCCATTTCCACCGTTCAAACAGTCCAAATCTACAAAATTCCGTGTAAAACGCTTCGTATCTAGCAAACTAACTCGCAACTGGCTCTGATACCAATTGTAGGATCAGTTTTGACCTCTCGAGTGAGTCAATCAGAGCTAGTGCTTACTGAAAATGTGGCGGAAACACATTTTCAGCATGATACAAAGAAAAACGTAACAGAATGGAGTAGAAACAGAGAATTCACACTTAAAACACTTTTTCTTCACTTGATAACAATTGCCGTACGGACAGCAGCTCGACGTGGAGTTCCAGAAGACGTTACAAATGAAGACTACACAGGGGTATTTATAGACTCGGTGGTCCGCTCATGTGACATGTCCACAAGAGCGGTCCTGCTAACTTGGCTGGTTCGCTTTTGTGGACACATGCCACAAAAGCGGACCTACAACATGAAATTCATAAATTTACACTTTAACCCCCTGGACTTATACAAAATGACCTATCTGGACCCTATACATTAAACTAGCATTACAAAGACGCAGGCTTTAGACATTGTGCATCAACAAAGTATACTGATTCAAGCGGTGAACAAGCTGTGGCAATGAATACATTGAAGATAGCGTACCTGAGACAGCTTGATGATGCAAATTTTCATATAAAGAAATGTGCTGATCTGGAATTGGAGTTAGCAACACAAAAGATAGAAACTGAGAAAGTTAAAAAGTTATTAGAAAGTTACTCATGTTCTACTTTTGTTGTTGACAGGATTTATCCGGTTGTGGAGAATTTGAAGACGTTTGAAGAAGTGAAGACGTTCGAAGAGAAGAAATCTGTGACAAAAGAAGAAGATAAAGTGAAGACTTCTGGTAAGAAATCAAGTGTGGTCTACAATAGATGTCCTCCCCCGGTCGAAAATGGATATTCACCTCGAAATCCAAATTCCGAGAGAGTCGAAAAAGCAATAAACTTAGAATGGGTGTGTGGGCCATCGGATAACTTGCCAGAAAATATTGATGTCACATACACGTCATCCGAGACTGATCATGAGTCAAAGTTGATAAAAAGTGTGGTCGATCAGGTGTTAGATAAAGATGATAGTGAGGAGTCAAACATGGAGTCCAAACCCAAGTCAAAGTCTGAGTGTGATGCGTCAAAGTCAACAATCAAAAAGGACAAACGGGTTTATGACAAACAATTCTTGCTTTCAAAATCTAATTTGAATGATGAATCATTCAAAGTGGCATATACTTTGAAAGATTCTGACAAATTATATTCTGATGATGCTTTTCCAATAAGAAGTGTTAGATTTGAAATGATTCAAAAGGTTTTCAAAATAACAGAAATTAATATTTCTGAAATAAAAGATTTAAATCTTATCGGAAAACCTAAACAATACACTTCAAGAGATTAACAAAGAATTAACAAGAAAATGGGTTACAATTGTGGTTATAGTTTCCAAAAGAAACCAAACCATAATCGTAATTTCAAAAAGAAGGGATTAGGTTTTGTACTATCGAAAAGCTATAAAAATGAAAAATTATATAAACCAAAAACTATGTTTGTTTCAGGTAAAACGTCAGAGGCTGAGAAAGAACAATCATCCAGAAAGCAGACAAATCAGGAATTCCTTGCCAAGAAGCAAGAAGAGTTGAAGAAGAATGTTGTTCAGGAGAAGATCGAAAAGAGAACCTGTTTTCAGTGTAAAACTGTTGGTCATGTTGCTAGGAATTGTCCGAAGACATTCAAGCCAAAACAGGAAGTCTCTGGTACAATGAAAGAAAAGGTTGTCGAGAAAACTGAACTTTCAACCCGAAAGTTTACTGGCTTTGAAAATTCAACTTTTGAAAAAGGAGAATGTTCAAAGAGTGTTTTGAAAAGAAGAAAAAATGTAATAAATCAAAAATGGGTTGTGAAAGGTTCAGGTAACAAGTCTGGTGATGAATCTGATTTCACAAAGTCAGAGGAGCCACGTGTTGAGAAAAAGGTCGAAAGAAAAGTTCCAACTATGAACGATGAAAATTTTCCACCATTGTGTGTGTAGGATCGTGTCTCGACCCAAACGAGTCGTTCAGAGGAGTTTTCGTCAATCACAGGTGCAGAAAACAAGTAATCAACGTAGAAACAGCTTGCAAATCACTTTAAACACCTTTCTGTATTGATTTATAACAGTTTACATCCAAATCTCGATCTGGCAGCACTTCGGTACGAGTTACAAGGTCTGGTCTATGTGGTTCGCTTATGTGCACCTATTTATAGGTGTTGAGGTTCCCTCCAAGGTACATTGACACATAAGCGGACCTGACAAATAAGCGGACCTGGCATATAAGCGGACCTACCAGGTGACACATAAGCGGACCTACCAGGTGACACATAAGCGGACCTACCAGGTGACACATAAGCTATCCTATTTTCTCATAAAACATGCCCTGATCTAACAATCTAAAACTAAGACTCGATCCAAGACGAAGTCGACAGATGTAGTGCACCAACAAACTCCCCCTCAGATGTTGACGAGTCGTTCATCGAGTCTTTGACAATGTCATGTCTTCACATCTTCAGTCTTGATCAGTCTCCGGGCTTCTCTCTCTCCATCTTTATCTCTTTTATAACCAACAAACTTCTTCTCTTGAATGTTGACATCTTTAAAGTTCCTCATCATCAACAATCACTCCCCCTCACATTCTGACTCTTCCTACACAACAACTCTTCCACAAACATAAGTTTTATGATAAACATTTAAGCAAATAAACTCCATTAATCACAAACTAATCAACCAATCAAATACTGATGAACCACTTAGAACTGTATTATTTTTCTCATCAAAACAACACACTCTCCCAAACCATCTGTTCATCATGTTTAGCACTTAGAATTTTGAAAATCAGCTTTTCAATATCAGTTGTCGAAAATCTTTTTGACTTATCAAAATTTATGCTAAAACAAACCAAAAACTTTTTGAATTATCTGAAAGTAAGTAAATGCATAAATGAACTATTATTTTTGTGAGTTCGTGCAAGAGGATCATATCAGCTGCCGACTAGACACTAGCACCATTAAGCTGTTATTTCATTTTAAGCTTTTAAACAGTTCGCGTTGATTGCCGATATATTGATACACTTAAATTCTCACAAAATGTTCAACCTGTTCGTGATACAGAATTAGTGTTTTAGAACTTTAAACCTCTACATGTGTCCCACCTCATTATATACTCCCGTATCCAGACCCCAGTATTCAGTCTTACAGGTGAGTATACCACAGCTAATATCTGTTAAGGTTAGGTGCGAGGGCCGTGAGAGCTCAGGTCGATACTTCCGTATACGCAGAGAGATGACGGCTTCGACTTTAAGGTGTGTCCCCTTTAGAAGATCTTTTATTTACAACAGCAGTGACTACCAATTTTATTGTTTCATCAGCATGCTGAGGGCGATGCTATGTTTCAAGCATTTTGCAGAAAGTATTATCCGGGGACTAGGTTAGTATTTCCATACAGCAGAAGTCCCGGGATAATACCCCAGATATCTCTGAGTATAAAGACCTAGTATCTCAGAATACGGGACCTTTCAAACAGGATTTCAGGGGTTACCTATATATCCTGGAGGTGTTCCCCACGTAGACGCAAGTGAAATTTATGTTTATATCCCAAACTGATCTACTAATTCTGAGAAAACCTACCGGCACATCTTTAGCGAGACTGCTTAATTGCATTTATACATTACAAATCTTTAGCGTACTGTGCCAGTCTAGCTGATGTACTATCATTTCCTCTTATTCGCACCAAAACTCATTTTTTATTTTATCATGTTTTTGGCTTTTTCAAATTTTCTGATGTTTTTGGATTTTCTAAAAATTCTTACTCCCCCTAAAATTCAAATACATCTAATGAAAATTGAAAACTATCTATGCTCTTGACTCACTAGAAACATGAAAGTAAAACAAACTATACAGAAATATGACAACCGATATCAAATCACATCAAATCGCCATTCTTTTTGCATAACAATTAGAACTCCCCCTATCACCAAACTATTTTCCCATTTAGATCTCAAAACACTTAAGTTTGTTTTAATCAAAATGTTTTTTCCGGAAAATAAGTTTGGTTAATTTTATCACTTGTAGGTTTATCAATAACAAGTTCGGGGATGTGGTTCATCATATTGTCTTCCAACCAGTTGTAGGAAAAAGCAAGTACAAATTAATGTCCTTGATTTACCACATACAAGTACCATCAACTCACCTAACCACTTGTAATTATAACCAACAAATACCACTAGTAAGCAAACACACACAAACCTTTTACTGTTTGAATGATTGACATTAACGTAGCCAAAATTTCAAGAAAGATGCCGATACCTGCTCCTCGCTTACCAACCTAGGAGCTCCGGCAAGTCAGGTTTTTAGTCGAAGAAAATATCCACCCAAGCCTGACCAGCCTTGGGTTTCACCGAGTCACCATCACTCGGTTTCTTACCTTTCCTCTTCTTTTCATAAAATTCCTTAACCCCCTTGACTTTTCGATCAATCATCTTACCAAAGATATGTTGAACTTTGGGTTTAAAGACCTTTTCAGCATCAAATTCCTGTTTATCATTATAAAATTGGTTAGAAATTTCAACTTTACCAATTTTCTTTTTATAATTCTCAGCCCGAAGTGATGGAAACTCCTCATCATTCACAATCGGAACTGATTTTTCATCTTTTAAAACAGCTTCACATTTTGAAACAACTTGTGGCTCAACTGATTTTATGGAATCAGTTTCATCGCCAGAAGATAGCTCCTCTGATTTTATGGAATCAGTTACACCCAAGGAAGGTCAGGCTTGGGTGGATATATTTTTCAAAGAATAAAAACCTGACTTGCCGGAGCTCCCAAGTTGGTAATCGCGGAGCATGAATCGGCATCATTCTTTATCATGTTTGTAAAATGTGTTTTTGAAAAGCAGGACTTGCCGGAACTCCCAGGTTTGGAAGCGAGGAGTAGGAATCGGCACCTTGAGAATTCAACCAACAGATGGTAATTGGTTGAAAAACAGGTTTGTGTTGTATGGTTGTTGTTGTTACAAGTTGTTCAGAATTAGAACCAGGTTGACTCTACAAGTGGTTAATCAAGGTCATTAGATTGAACTTGAATTAACAATCATTCAAAAGATTGGTAAAACAACGTGATGATTTAATCCCCAATTTTACAAGTGGTAAAATCAACAAAACTTATTTTCCGGAAAAATCATTCTGATTAAAACAAACTTAAGTGTTTTGAAATCATTATGGGAAAATAGTTTGTTGTGAGGGGGAGTTCTGATTGTTTATGCCAAACGGATGGAGAAAAATTGAGGCAATTCGATATCAGTTGTCATGTTCTGTATAGTTTGTTTTCAATTTTCATTAGATGTATTTGAATTTTAGGGGGAGTAAGAAATTTTAGAAAATCCAAAAACATCAGAAAATTTGAAAAAGACAAAAACATGATAAATTTAAAAATGAGTTTTTGTTGCATAAAAGAGGAAATGATAGTACATCAGTGGACTATCACGACACGCTAAAGAAATGTAATGTCAAAATGTGGTAAACAATCTTACGTGGATGTGTCGGTAGGTTTTCGCACATTTAGTAAACTGTAACGAGATATAAACCTAAAATCAGACTTGCTTATTCTGTGGGTTAACAAAACTGCTTGGATATATAGGTAACCCCTGAAATCTTGTTTGAAAGGTCCCTTATTCTGAGATACTAGGTCTTTATACTCAGTGATATCTGGGGTATTATCCCGGGACTTCTGCTGTATGGAAATACTGACCTAGTCCCCGGATAATGCTTTCTGCATAATGCTTGAAACATAGCATCCCCTCAGCAAGCTGATGAAACAATAAAATTGATAGTCGCTGCTGTTGTAATAAAAGATCCTCTAAAGGGGACACACCGAAAGTCGAAGCCGTCATCTCTTTGCGTATACGGAAGTATCGACCTGAGCTCTCACGGCCCTCGCACATAACCCCTTTATAGATATCATTTGTGGTATACTCACCTGTAAGACTGAATATTGGGATCTGGATACGGGAGTATATTCAAGAAGTGGGACACACGGATAAGTTTAAGTAATTAAGACACTAATTGCGTATCTCGAAACAGTTGAAATTCGTGTGAGAATTTTAGTGGACAAACATACTGACAATCTAGGTAAATTGTTTAGAGCTTAAAATGAAATAAAGCTTAACGGTGTTGATCATATGTTTCAGAAACTGATATGATCCTCTTGCACGAACTCACAAAAATATTGTCTGTAAATATTTCATTTCTGCATTGTTTCGTGTTTTTAC
This sequence comes from Helianthus annuus, assembly GCF_002127325.2. Taxonomy (NCBI): domain Eukaryota; kingdom Viridiplantae; phylum Streptophyta; class Magnoliopsida; order Asterales; family Asteraceae; genus Helianthus; species Helianthus annuus. The sequence continues at coordinate 44,899,682 of NC_035435.2, forward strand.
AAGTGGTATTAGTTACTTTCTTTCAGAAAATTCAAAAAAGATTTTAATGTGTTTTAGCATAAATTTTCAGAAAATTCAAAAAGATTTTCGACAACTGGTGTTGAAAAGCTGATTTTTGAAGTTCAAAGTGCTAAACATGAAGAACAGGTTTGGGAGAGAGTATGTGTAGATGTTAAAATTGATTGAGAAGAGCCAGTAAAAGATCCTGTTTATAAAATCAATAATGTAATTTCTGGCGAAAGTTTCTAAAAGTTTGAAGATTTAATCTTTAAAGAAACTTATGGATGGGTAGAGATTGTGCAGGTAAATGTGTGCCAGGTGACTATTCTGTGATGGAATAGAGCTAGGTATCGATCTTGAAATAAATTTTGAAGCTGTGAATTCCATACTACGATCCCAGTAGATTGAGAGGGGGAGTCTGAAGACACCGTGTCAACATCCGAGAGAGAGGAGTTTATTGATGATGAAGATAGAGTTTGCGGATTCTTGAAATGACAAATACTTCAGAGGAAGATCGAAGACTGATATAGACTGTAGAGTGACAATTGAAGACTCGACACTGAAGACTCCGTCAACATCCGAGGGGGAGTTTGTTGTTGCACTACGTCTGTCGACTACGTCTTAGATCAAGTCTAGAGTTGTATAGGTTAGATATGGCACGAAATCCTAGAAACATGAGTTAGTATAGGTTTCGCTTATGTGTCATTATCTAGGTTTCGCTTATGTGTCATTGATTGTAGTTTCGCTTATATGACAGAGTGTTAGTGTAGGATCGATTTCCGACCTAAACGAGTCGTTTGGAAGAGCTCAACTCCGTTTCAGAGGCGGAAACAAGGAAACGGATGCGTACACAGCTAGATTCACACTTTAAACCTCTTGTAGATTGATTTCACAACGTTTAGATTACAAGGAAAAACCAGCAATACCTCGGTATCAATTCTGAACTCTATTACAAATGAAATGACAATGAATCCTATATATACTAGTTCTGGATCGCTCATAGTGACAGTTCATAAAAGCGATCCATGTAAAATGCCGTATAAGCGATTCGTCATAATTCCATAAAAGTGATCCGTAATGTTTGACTATATAATTGATCCTTTTCATTCCTTTTGTCTTTCAAGAAAGTCTTCCCATTGGACCTCAAATTGCAAGAAGCTCATTGGACCATTTCAAGGTCCAATCAACACACATGGACTTAATTGATTTTTCAAAAACCTTTGTTCATTTGTCGTTTACTTGATGTTGAGGATTATAATATTTTGTTGATGTCACATGATGTCATCATTAAACATGATGACATCATGCTTGACCAGATCCGCATCACAACCCGGACTCGACATTAGACGAAGGCGACAGATGACTGCACCAACAGACTCCCCCTCAGATGTTGACGAGTCTAAAGTGTCGAGTCTTCAACGACTTCAGTCTTTAACAGTCTTCGGGCTTCTCTCTCTCTATCTTCAGACTCCCCCTCTCGATTTGCTGGCATTCCTTTGATCTTCAGCAACATCTTCAGGATCGACGTCTGGCTTTCCTGCATAAACTCTACCTCAGAGTAAATTTCTTTCACATACATATTTTAAACATATGAACTTGCACCAATCCAGATTCTCATTCAAAACAAACACAGATATTTTGATGAACCACTTGACAGGTTAGATTATGAAAACATTTAATTTCACACACACACTCCCCCTCAAGAATTGCTCATCATGTTTAGCACTCGGAATTTTGAAAATCAGCTATTCAACATCAGTTGTCGAAAATCTTTTTGAATTTTCAAAAATTTATGCTAAAACACACCAAAAATCTTTTTGTATTTTGAAATAAAGAAACTAAAATGCAGAAATAAACTATTTACAAACAATATTTTTTGTGAGCTCGTGCAAGAGGATCATATCAGTTATGAGACAAATCACCAACACCATTAAGCTTTAAACATTCTCAATTCTAAACAATTTACCTAGATTGTCAGTATGTTTGTCCACTTAAATTTTCAACACAAATTTCAATCGATTCGAGATACGATATTAATGTTTTAGAGACTTAAACTTAATTGTGTATCACTCCACTTGAATATACTCCCGTATCCAGATCCCAAATATTCAGTCTTACAGGTGAGTATACCACAGATGATATCTGTAAAGGGGTTATGTGCGAGGGCCGTGAGAGCTCAGGTCGATACTTCCGTATACGCAGAGAGATGACGGCTTCGACTTTTGGTAGGTCCCCTTTAGAGGATCTTTTTGCATTTCAACAGCAGCGACTATCAATTTTATTGTTTCATCAGCATGCTGAGGGCGGCGCTTTTTCAAGCATTTGCAGAAAGTATTATCCGGGGACTAGGTCAGTACTTCCATACAGCAGAAGTCCCGGGATAATACCCCAGATATCACTGAGCATAAAGACCTAGTATCTCAGAATACGGGACCTTTCAAACAAGATTTCGGGGGTTACCCATATATCCAAGAATAGTTACCCACGAATCAAGCAAGTTTGATTTAGGTTTATATCTCGTTTCAATTTACTAAATGTGCAAAAATCTACTGACACATCCGCAGTAAGATCGTTTATCACATTTTGACTTTCCAATTCTTTAGCGTGTTGTGATAGTCCACTGATGTACTATCATTTCCTCTTTTATGCAACAAAAACTCATTTTTGACTTTTTCAAATTTTCTGATGTTTTTGGATTTTCTCTAAAAAATCTTACTCCCCCTAAAATTCAAATACATCTAATGAAAATTGAAAACAAACTATACAGAACATGACAACTGATATCGAATCTCCTCAATTCGCCATTCACTAGGCATAAACAATCAGAACTCCCCCTATCAACAAACTATTTTCCCATTTAGATTTCAAAACACTTAAGTTTGTTTTAATCAAAATGGTTTTTCCGGAAAATAAGTTTGATTGATTTTACCAATTGTAGATTATCATTTGTAGAAATATCCAACAAATGTTCGGGGTTGTGGTTCATCATCTTGTCTTTCGACCAATGTAGGAAAATACAAGTACAACTTAATGTCCTTGATTTACCATTTGCATTTCAGAAACCTCTGTACCAATTGTAAGAAATACACAAACAAACCTCTTTACCGTTTGAATGAATGACATTACCGAATAGAATTCTGAGAAAGATGCCGATTCATGCTCCACGCTTACCAACCTGGGAGCTCCGGCAAGTCCTGAGACTTACTGTTCAAAATATGTACCATCCCAGTCACAAACCAGGGATGGTTCAACTTTTTCTTTCTTTGTTTTCTTCTCATAAAATTCCTTAACCCCTTTGACTTTTCTATCAATCATCTTGCCAAAGATATGTTTTACCCTGGGGTTAAAGACCTTTTCAGCATCAAATTCCTGTTCATCATGATAAAATTGGTTAGAAATTTCAACTTTACCAATTTTCTTTTTATAATTTTCAGCACTAAGTGATGGAAACTCATCATCACTAACACTCGGAACTGAGTTTTCAACTTTTACATCAGCTTCACATTTTAATACAACATGTGGCTCCACTAACTTTGTGGAATCAGCTTCATCGCCTGAAGATAGCTCCTCTGATTTCGATCTATCAGAATCATCGCTAGAGATTCCACCAACCTTCTTAACAACCCATTTCTGATTGTCAGATTTGGCTCTCTTTTTGTAAAACTTGTTCGAACTCTCACCAATTTCAAAAATAGAATCTTTGAACAATTTTGTTCGATCTAGTGGTGATTCAAACGCAAACACTTTTTCTGAGATTTTGCGAAAAAACTCCCTGTTTTGATTGTATCTCCCGAGAACAATCTTTGGCGATATGTCCAACGTTATTGCACTTGAAACAGGTTCTCGAGTCCTTCTTTTGTTCAGCTTGTTTCTTTTTCAGAAATTCACTGTTCTTTTCCCTCCAGAAACATGTCTTTTCTTCTTCATCAGTTGATGTACCTGAAACAAACGACATTTTGGATTTAAAATCTCGAACATATTTTTCATTTTTCTGTTTTTCTGTAGGAGTAAAACCTAATCCTTTCTTTTTGAAATTACCGCTATGGTTTGATCTCTTTTGGAAATCTGAACCACAACCGTAATTCTTTTTCTTGTTTAATCTCTGTTGTACTCTTGAGGTGTATTTTTTAGGTTTTTCATTAAAACATAAGTCTTTAATTTCAGAAATATTAATTTCTGTGATTTTGAAAACCTTGTTTATCAATTCAGTTTTGACACCTCTTAATGGAAATTCCTCATCAGAATACAATTTGTCCGAATTATTCAAAGTATAAGCAACTTTAAACAACCCGTCATCCAAATTAGATTTTGATAAAAGAAATTTTCTATCATAAACTAATTTTCCCTGTTTTTCTGTTTGCACCGGAGTTTTTGACTCAGATTTTGTCTCTGACACGGACTCCGACTTTGACTCGTCACTGTCATCATTGTCTAACACATGATCCACAACTTTCTTCATCAATTGAGACTGTTGATCAGTGTCAGATGATGTAAACACAACATCAATACTTTCTGGAAGATTAACCGACGACTCTGACTCCCACTGTAGATTTGTGGCCTTTTTTACTCTTTCATCGTTAGGATGTCTAGGCAAATATCCGTTTTCCAGTGGAGGTGGACATCTGTTATAACTGACACTTTTCTTCTTACCAGATGAACTCATTTCAGTGTCTTTCTTCCTATCACTCTTCTTCTTATCAGCAATCTTCTCACCAGCATCAACTCCAGCTGCATTCTTTTCAGTTACATCATCCTCTTCCCATACCTTCATGCTCTCAACAGTCGGATAAATCCTGTCAATCACATAGGAAGTACATGAGTAACTTTTCAATAAATGATTTACTCTTTCAGTTTCAATTCGTTGCAACTCAAGCTTCTGTTCTAAAGCAGCACATTTTTCAATGTAATTGTTTACAATTTTTTGTTTTGTCATAAACGCTCCCTGAAGAGTCTTCATAGCAACAGCTTGTTCTTCACTCGTTTGATTGTACTGATTCATTGTCTTGTTCAGCACATCATATGACTCCTTTAGACGGTTTAAGTTGTGCATCAACTCGTTGTTTTGCTTTTTCACAATCTCACAGTTTTCACACTTTACTGGAATCTCTTTCGCATCAACACTTCCATCAACTTTGAACTTTGGCACTTCTTTCACAGTTTGCCTTTTCATCACTGGCACTTCTTCATCATCACTACTCACCGGCGTTTTGATCTTCTTCTTTTTCTTCTCTTTCTTGACTTTTTCGTCTTTACTATCACTCTCAGCAAGCAACTTCATATCTTCTCTGTATTTTCTCGCCCAATATTCTGTATCATCATCACTATCATCGGCCATCATCACTAGTCTTATACAATGAGACTAGGCCGAACTTCAAGTATATATGTTCAAAAAAATATCAATTGGTTTAATATTCTAAAAAATCTTATTTGACCAAACACTTACATCAACTTTAACACATATCTATGACATCAGTTTTTTTTTTTAACATGCAACTTTACTTGATCAAACAATGATAATGGCAGACAAACACTGTTATCAACATCACATTATTGGACCTCAATATTACCACATAAATCAACAATCAATCAATCAAACAATTCATGTGATTACATCTTTCAATGACTGACGAAACAATTAATTGTTGTATAGAAATTTGAACTCTGAACTTTGACTCTTGGGCACTTCACTTTCAAGGTCTAATAAAATTGGCAGACAAATTTTTAACTTTCAAAACTCTTTTGAATAGGTAGCAACTTAGTCAGCACATAAAGAATAGATGTCTGACAAAACGTGAATGTCCTATCACACTATACGAAAATCACATACATGCTGAATGGTGGCCGACACTCTTTTAAAATATCACATGCCAAACAGTTCAATGTATACAAAAAATAGGTCACATGCAACTGATTACAATCATGATTTCCTTTTCTTATTCCCAACTACTGACAAGTTCACATGAAGACTAATGTCATGAAAAAGCGATCCACATTAATTCCATATAAGCGGACCGACGATGATGTCTTATAAGCGGGCCATATTAAGTCTCATAAGCGGTTCACAACATGTCATTACAAGCGAGCCACGACTGTCTAAAAAGCGATCCAGAAGTGATTATTTGGAGCGGTCCTAAATGTGATGTCAGCAAAACACGAACCGCTTTTGAACAAAACTTCAATTTTAATCAATTTTAGGCCGATTTAAGTTCTAAAAACTTCCAGGTTTTGTTAAATCATGATTCCGCACACAATGTGTAAATTTGAAGCGATTTTAACCGTAAAATGTTTAGTTTTTCCGAAAAAGAAAGGTGTAGAAGCAGAAAAATGATGAAAAACGAGCTGTATATGCGAGATCTCCTCCTCCTTGGCTCTGATACCAATTGTAGGATCGATTTCCGACCTAAACGAGTCGTTTGGAAGAGCTCAACTCCGTTTCAGAGGCGGAAACAAGGAAACGGATGCGTACACAGCTAGATTCACACTTTAAACCTCTTGTAGATTGATTTCACAACGTTTAGATTACAAGGAAAAACCGGCAATACCTCGGTATCAATTCTGAACTCTATTACAAATGAAATGACAATGAATCCTATATATACTAGTTCTGGATCGCTCATAGTGACAGTCATAAAAGCGATCCATGTAAAATGCCGTATAAGCGATTCGTCATAATTCCATAAAAGCGATCCGTAATGTTTTACTATATAATTGATCCTTTTCATTCCTTTTGTCTTTCAAGAAAGTCTTCCCATTGGACCTCAAATTGCAAGAAGCTTATTGGACCATTTCAAGGTCCAATCAACACACATGGACTTAATTGATTTTTCAAAAACCTTTGTTCATTTGTCGTTTACTTGATGTTGAGGATTATAATATTTTGTTGATGTCACATGATGTCATCATTAAACATGATGACATCATGCTTGACCAGATCCGCATCACAACCCGGACTCGACATTAGACGAAGGCGACAGATGACTGCACCAACAGTTAGGTTCGCTTATACGGCAATGTGAAGGTTCCGCTCATTTGGTTATGTCCGAATAAGTGAGACCTGCCTGCCTATATATAGGTCATTGAAGCGAAACCTCATTAGTAGTTGTAGGTGTGTTCTTCCGGCAAGCCACGAAGTGCTGCCGAAGTGCTGTCAGAGTCTGTAAACGCATTTGTGATCAATACAACAACAATTAATGGTGAATCCGGCTGAAATCGCACCAAAACATTAGTTTCCGCCTCTTGTTTTGGATAGGAATTCTTCTGATCGACTCAAACAGGGCCGAATACGATCCTACACCCTTTTAAGGGTTTGTTACCCACATAATTACCTACTCATAGGTATTTTTAATTCGAGATTTTACTGGATAATTATTGATTAATCTCGAAGTCAAACCTTAATTACGACGGTTTGAGTTTTAGCTAATTAACTAAGCTAAACTGAATTAAAAAGGATTAAGGACACTTACAAGAGTCCTATGTATGATTAGGGACTTTAAGAAAACTTGTTGAAGTCCAGAGAAGCTCCAGAGCAATGTTTCCAAGTGAGTGTTGAAGTGAACAAAAATGTTACAACTTCTATTTCTTTATATAGTGAACCCAAAAGCACAAGATCATGCCAAATAACTCTACCATTGTCATGAGATCCTCCCAGGTGTCCCTATGATGCCAAAAACCAGTTGCAAGACCCCTGATTTTCTAAAACCACTCATAAGAGGCGGTGGAACAAGCTGAACAGGCAGCTGTCCATTTCTGCTGCCAGCGTTGAGCTTACGGACCGTAAGCAAAATGTCTTGTGGTTCGTATCCATCTCTTACGGACCGTAAGCCTAGGTGGTTGCGGTCTGTAACTGAACCTGGTCTGACGCGCCCAGATATGATCCTTGCGGACCGTAAGCCTGGACCCTTGCGGTCCGTATCCGATGGTCCGATGACAAAAATTTGCAAACTTTAAAGCTTGGACCATGCAACTTTGTCATGCTCAAATCCTAGGCCATTTTCATCAGATTGGGACCACTAATTAGGCTTTGCATGCCTTAGGAAGATGGCATGCACTTGTGTTGGTCTTGGATTCTTTCGAAGGAATTTGAATGCATAATTCTTTGTCGAAAACTCACATAGGATTCTTACTTATGAGTTTTGATTGATTTTTATTATGGATAACCAGATTTTTATCACATATATTAGATGTCTATTAAACATTTTAAGGTTCGGGATTTATTAATAGGTCGCTCAGAGGTATATTTTAACATGTCGACACTTTTAAATCCTACCGTACATCTTTATCTGGATCCGGGTTTATAACATGTTTGCATTACATGACACGTGTCTTTATTTTATTGGGTACGATTTTACGAGGTGTTACAACAACTTGTAGGATGATTTTTCTAAAAATACTTCTTTTGTATTTTTCTTGTTTCATAAGTGTTTATACACTTGTTTTTCTAATAAAAATAGTGTAAGTTTATGTAAAAACCAAGATCTTCTAAAAATCATATTTTGAACTTGGTTTTCTTGGAAAATCATTCACATATCTTAGATTTATAAGTTTACTAGCTTACTTTGTTTATTATTTTCCAAGAAATCATTTATTCATCAAGTTCATGTTTATACATGAGGATGATCTTCTTGTGTAAACACATAATCATCCTCTAACTTGCTAGATCATGTGTTTAATCACAATCTAACAAGCTTCATGTATTGATCAACATCAATATTTCTAGTAATCAACAAGCAAGCATTATACATCTAATAAACAACATCATTTCATCAAGACATCATCATATTTCACCTTATGTTTCAAGATTCATATGTATGTCTTTTAGTGTTCTTATGATAATCAACATGTTATATCTTTTAACCACTAAAAATGGTAGTAAACAAGGGTGCTCCAGAATCTTACAACTAGCTTAAAGCTAGGGAAGAACAATGTTGAAGATTGAGTGGATAAAAGCTTGTGATGGAGGTCCTTGATGATCCGTGAGTTCCACACCTTCTTACTCACCCTTGAGCACCTTTAGTTAACCTTGGAGTGGGTGGTTGATGATCGAAAAAAGATGGTGGTGTGAGGGACTATGTTCGGCCGAAGGTTGGGGAGGAGAGGAGAAGAGAAGGTGTTGTGAAGATGGTGGTGTATTCTAGTTACTTATAATCCTCCAAACTCTTTGTCCATTGGTTTATATGTCATGAGAAGTACAAACATGATTTATCAAATCCAAGAGAAGATTTTAATGGGATTTAGGATGATTACACAAATCTTTGAGGTGGGGCCATGCTCGGTCCGAAAATCAGCCAAAGGGGGGGGGGGGTTTAGTGTAAATTTCATTCCTTAATTTCATAAGTAAGTAAGCCGTCAAGTGTAAGGTTTAGGGACTTAGTGTGTTATTATGTTATAAGGGGTGTTATGGTGTTCGGGGACCATAACTAGCTCAGAAACATTACAACAATGCTTCTAGTAATATTTTGATGTTCTGGGTAATGTCCGGTTGTTCGGTTAAATACCGGTTCGTTAAAGTGCTAAATTGCATCGTTTAGTGTCCTTTATGTATCCTTTTGTAACCCTTTTAATTACCAACACTTAGGATGGTATTCTGGATAATAAAACATGAATTCTGCATAATATTTATGTGTTAAAAAGCTGATTATAGTTGAATTTTGTAAAATTTTGCACTTAAAGTGCGTTTCGGGTGCTTTTTAGTGCATATTCTAGCTTTCGGAATGTCTATTTGTTAACCCTTGTATGTACTCTTGGGTTTTAATGTATTCTTGTCATTGGACCTACACCTAGGCTCCACTTCTATTGTCTAACTGCTTTCTGCAGAATTGTTGACACAATGTGTCTTACCGGTGAGTTTACTAATATTTCTGACGCAACGATGTTCATTAATGCATAAAGTAATTCTTGTAGTATAAAACGTGCATGAATTCACTTGTATAGTACGTAATCAGATAATGTTGACATTTAAGCACATAATTGCAGTCATTAAATAATAATTAAAGTTTATGGAAATTACCGGTTTGGTGCCAATTGTCACATTTTAAGGGGGTGAGGATGTAACACACGTAAAAATGTGTCCAATTATATATAGACACGTGTCCTAAACTCTAAAAGTGTGAAAGATTAAATTTGAAGGACTAAAGTTGACAAACAGTGAAAAAGATGTATGCGAAGGGACTAAAAGTGTCAACATGCCAAACTTGAGCCTCTGAATGACCATATGTGAAGAATATATTCTTAAATGAGGGATTAATTGGATATAAGAAGCCGTTTGTGAAAATAATCGAAAGATTATAAAACTACAAGGGTTAAACGTGTCAATATGTTAATTCTGACCTCTGAGTGACCTTTTAACGAACCCGGGGCTTCGAAATATTCAAATATACTCTCAAAAATAAGTGAAAAAAATTTCACGTGGTTTCGAGATCGTTAAGCGAGTTTTCAAGACTTCAGGTGAAAAGTGTCAACTTGATGAAACTTGCATTTATAGTGATATTTAACGAAACTGAGCCTAACGAAGTTTGTTTATACATCCTTAGGCCTCTACAAACTAACTACAAGGGCCTCACATGTCAAAAAGGAGGTTATATAAGGGTTATAATGGCCACGGCCTGATTCTGCCATGTTTGAAAGTATTTTAACCTGAAAATCAGGTCTACGCGGGGCGCGTAAGATCTCTTTTGATCTTACACGGGCCGCCTAAAAGTCCCCAACGCAGAAAAATAAGGAGAGGTGCAGGTTTCAGCTGCATAACCGACTCAATCTCATTTGTATCGATCCCAGGGGCTGTTAAACGGTTTTATTAAACCATTAGGACACCTGGGGTGATCCTAGGGACTTCCTTAACAGCTGCAAGTGATCCATGAGTTGGATTTTTGTATATAAGGAGCATTAGTTCACAGTTCTTATGCTCACATTTGCAAACAACTTTCAAAGGACTCATCTCTGGAGCTTGCAGGGATTAGGAGAAGAATTAGAAGTGTAGAAAAGATAGCAAGGACCATTAGTAAGAGTTTTAATCCCTGCTTAGTCCTTTAAATTAGTTTAAAAACCGAAAAGTCAAACTTATCGTAATTAAGCTTTGATGTTCGGTTTAATCACAAATGGTCCAGCCACTGATCAAAACGAAAGTGGTTAAGGAACCATATTAAGGTAGGTGATTAACCCTTAAAAGGGCATCTCCTAATTATTTCGTTTGACTAGTTAATTGTCGGGTCAAACTACAGAAAGTTTAAAAATGAATTAAACTAACAAAAAAGAGGTTCTAAATTATATTTTAACATTCTAACGACTTGGTAATTAATATTAGAACATGTTTTGTCAGTCCTAACCCGACAATTATCAGTCTAAGGTCAGTTTATAACCGAAAGTCGCAAAACCTTGACTTTTGCTTTGACTTTAAGTTCTGACCCGTTCAAGCTTAATTCTCCCATGTTTTAAGCTTCCATTAGGACCACATTACTCAGTAGTATAACCCTCTGAGTTATATTGCATGGTTCTTAGTGGTTTGAATTATATGCTCTTGATCGTTAATATACTTATAAATGCCATAAATGCCCTTTTGACACACAAATGAGATTTTTAGAAATGTGAGTGGACAAAAACCTTTGCTACTTATATATAAGCTTGTCCCGAAAATTTGACATCAGTTCTTGGTCTCAAATAGGAGTTATGCACGATATCGTAATTAGAAGCTTTTTATTAATTAATTTGCGATATCAAGCATAATACATGTTTAAGCTTGGATTTTGAACCAAAACTCATTATCTACTGTTAAGATATTATTTTTAAGGAATTTTAAGATTTTTGGTCAGATTATTATATGTTTAAAACATAGAGTTCTTGTGTAATTCGGTTAATGACGATAATACCTTTTTAGACATAAAATGAGATTTACAAAGGATTTGAATGCCAACCTTTTTCCTACTGATTTCATACATTAAACAAATTATTTTGAACATTTTAAACTGATCAAAATCTCAGATTTACATAAACATCTTGATTATCGTCAATTAGCGAATTTTACACTAATTAGGTGCATAGTATGGTTTAAAACCATATTTAACATCTAAGACTTGTTACCTACTGAATTTTTAAACAAATTTAAATATTATTACAGTAGGTATAAGTTATGAACTCAGGTTTCCAAAAATGCCCTTAAAAGCCTATGTGAAATCACCAAAATGCCCTTTCGGGACATAGTTTGGTCATAAATAGTAAATTTCACATATGTATGATATCTTACTGATGTAATGAGATAAATTAAATATTTTTACTGATTTCAAAAGACTAGAACTTCAGTTTGTTATAAAATCTCTTTTATAAGCATTAAAATTACCAAAATGCCCTTATGGGACTTAAATTGGTTTAAATTACTTTTTGGGCATATATGTTAACAACCTACTTATGTATTAACTTATTTTAAGCATAATAACAATTAAGACCTATATATAATTCATTTGGTTACCCGTTACGCATTTATGCGTTCGGATCGGTTTATGTGACTAGTTTACGTAAAATAGCCGAAACGGCTTTAACCTTATCATTAAATCCTCAAATTCCAGAATGTGATTAGTTTACCCATATTATACAAGTATCCAAGCTTGTTGGGTCTAAACCACATTCTATTCCGGTCTCCGCTTAATCTAGCGTTTAGAACCGTAAGGTTTCTTTCTAGCTAGCCGGTCTAAGTCTTTGACTTAACTAAAGACCCATTAGCATCCTAATTGGTTATTAAACCTTCGATATAGATTAAATAGCATCCAGTAGAAGGTACCATCATACAGCTTAGGATTATACTGCTGAGTTACCTTTCACATTAGCTCAGGTAAATACTTTTAACTTATTTTCCCATATACGGGGCTTGGGATATGGTATTATAATAATACCACTTGGTCCGTTATGAAATCATTTAATCGGATTGTGATAAATAAATTACATAATCCGTTTTAATCTGTCTTGTTTGATAACATAAACATTGGGGGTTAATTCGACCGTGTCCTGGATATCATCGTCTCATTTCATTTGAAAATGGCCATGACCTATGCACGGGGTGTAGGCATACACCTGAAAGATGCAAATGCTAAATAAAATATAAACCCACATGTTGGGGATAACTCCTTTGTGGGTTCTATAAGTGGTGAGTCGGTTAATCATGACCGGCTTCCAACCGGCCCCAATTGTATGACAAACATGTAGATCTGTATACAAGATTATTTTTAAATAATTGTCCCAAGTTATAAAAGATTTGTGCCATGTGCACTTAAATCAATTTTCATAAATGTTTTCAAAAGAGTCAGTTAATTGTATTTACCAGTGTAAACTGACGTATTTTCTTAAAGACTGATTGACAGGTACCTCTCGTAATAGGCTGGAGCTATTAGGTGTCATAAGAGGATCTTGCAAATCCATAGATACCTGAAGTCTGTTATTTTGTTTCTTTGTACTTTTTATGATCCGCCTGTGGATCTTATTACATTCCAGTCTGTATATTATTTCACTCGGACACTCAGACATTATGGTTTGTAATAGTTTATTTACCAAGCCTTCCACTGTGCTATTATATTGTGTGTATTGACAATGATGATATCAACTACGTCACGATACTCTCCGTCGGGCCCACCGGTAATATGTGGAAATATCGGGGTGTGACAATGGCTATTCTAGAAAAATCTCGAATAAATCTTCTATAATAACCGACTAGTCCTAAGAAACTTCTAACCTCGGTTTGTAACACCTCGTAAAATCATACCCAATATAAAGACACGTGTCATGTAAAACAAACGTGTCAAGAACCCGGATCAAATAAAGATGTATGGTAGGATTTAAAAAGGGCGACATGTTATTAAATTACCTCTGATCGACCCAAGGGCGACATGTTATTAAAATACCTCTGATCGTTATAAATCCCAAGATCCTTGAATCGTTTTGATAAACATCTGATATATATTTAGCCGGTTGTTTCTAAATAAATAAAATTTCCATTTTTGTATGGAAGAATTGAATTCCTTGTATTGTTACTACAACCTTCGGTAAATAAATTTTTGATTTAAAAGAGTTATACTTGGAATTTAAATCATGTCCAACCTTTATGAGAATCCAAGATGAATTCTTGAGAATTCCGTCATTTCAAACCTTGCCATAAGGATCCAAAGTGAGAATGTCCATGCAAGGCATGTAAAAGCCTACCCATATGGTCCCTACAGCAATAAAAGCCTAAGAATTCGACACTACACTTTTGCATGGTCAAAATTTGGAAGTTTGCAAGATTTTTGGCTTCTGGCCATCGGTTACGGACCATATGGCTTTAAGCTTACGGTCCGCAAGGAGCATATCTGGGCGCATCAGACCAGGGTCGGTTACGGACCGCAACCACCTAAGCTTACGGTCCGTAAGAGATGGATACGGACCGCAAGGAGCTTGGCTTACGGTCCGTAAGCCTGTCGCTGGCAGCAGGTTTTGGACAGCTGCTTGTTCAGCCTGTTGCACCCCCTTAGTAGTGTGGTTTTTGAAATCAGGGGCATGATAGGCAGTATATAGCATTATAGGGGCACCTGGGATCATCTCACAACAATTGTAGAGTTATTTGGCAAGATCTTGTGACATTGGGTGCACTATATAAGAGCTTGAAGTTGTGAACTTGGGACTTGCTCATTTACAAATTTATTCAAGCATCTTTGGAGGTTCTCTGGACAGCAATCAAGTTTCTCTTAAGTCCCTAATCCTACTTAGGACCATTGTAAGTGATCCTAATCATTCTTAGTTCAGTTTAGCTTGGTAATTAGCTAAAAGTCAAACCATCGTAATTAAAGTTTGACTTCGAGATTAGTCAATAATTATCCAGTAAAATCTCAAATTAAAAATACCTATAAGTAGGTAATTATGTGGGTAACAAACCCTTAAAAGGGCATTTTCATATTCCCACTCTAACTATGTTAATTGTTGAGTCAAAGCTTACTTTAAAAAGTCAACAAAATGTTTATTTTCAAATTAATGCATAATTAGCAATGTAGGATACATGCAACCTGTTTGATCATTAATATAACTTGGTAATAGATGTAAGAACATGTCCCAACATGTTCAACTCGACAATTTTCAGTTTAGGCTCGGTTTGGAACCGAAAGTCGCATAGTTTGACTTCTGCTTTGACTTTCAGTTCTGACCCGTTTAAGCCAAGTTTAGGATTGCCTTAGAGCTTCTTTTGGACCTATTTACATGTTAGTATAACCCTCTATGATTATACAACTTGGTTCATTAGATAACCGATTCATATGCATGTTTCCGCTAATTGCCTAATTGTTGACTATTATGCCCTTTCCACCTTAAAATGTGATTTTTGAAAATGTAAAAGAGTAGACATCTTAGTTACTGATTTATAAACTTGTACCGTAATTTGAGATCAGATTGAGTTCTAGAATCGAAGTTATGCTCATTAGCGTAATTAGAAGCCTTTTTAAAACCACTTGGGGTGTCCCAGTGGCCACCACACCCTGCATACACCGTGGGGACTCAGGTTCGACTCCGGTCGTCTGCGTAATAAAAAGCGCACCTGATGTACACTCGGTTGGGGGACTCACCGCCAGGCAGCTATGTGGTGTGCTAGCCTGGGAAGGGAGAACCCTTCCGCGGTCAGGGGTACCGTGCAATTACCCTTTTTTTTAGAAGCCTTTTTAAGGAGTAAATGGCATAATTAGCATATAGCCTGTTTAAACCTAAATTTTTTATACAAAACTTTATACCTACTGTTATAAAATAATATTTTGGGATTTTTAGAAATTTTATTTAATTTTAGGCTGAGCATAACTTAGTGTTCTAAGCTTAATTCGGTTGATGCCGGTTTTGCCCTTTTGGGCTATAAAATGAGTTTTATAAATCCTGTTGACCCCTAACCTTTTTCTACTGATCTAATATGTTAAATAAAGTATTTTGAGCTTTCTGGAATTTGAAAAATATCAGCTTTCTATACCAAACCCGGAAATGGCTCCAAATCGCCTTTTTAAGCGTTTTTAACGCATAGTATGTAATAAAATCTTTTTAAAACATATGGGGTTGATACCTACTGATGTATTCAGTAAAATTTTTATATATTAACAGTAGGCTAATGTTTTAAACTCAGAATACCATTTTCGACCTTTTAGGCATATGTGAAATTACCAAAATGCCCCTATGGCGCATAGAATGGTTTTAAGTAATAAATTTCACATATGATTAATACCCTACTGTTATAACTTAATAAAATGAGTATATTTACTGATTTATTCAGACCTGTAACTCAGAATATTATTTAAACCCTTTTACACCCTTTAAAATGACCAAAATGCCCTTATGAGGCATAGTTTGGGTTTAAAACCATTTTGGGCATAATAGGAGACATCTTACTGATGTCACAACATATTTGAGGCATATTAATTCAGGAAACTTGTATATGAATCTTATGGTTACTCGTTACGCACTTTACGTGTTCGGATCGGCTTATGTAACTAGTTTACACAGATTAGCCGAGACGGGTCAAACCATGTCATTTTTGTCTCAAAATCCAGAATGTAATTAAGTTACCCATATTAAACAAGTATACAAGCTTGTCGGGTCAAAACCACATTCTAATACGGTCTTCGCTTATTTATGCGATTAAACCGTATACGTTCTTTAAAAACTAACCGGTCTAAGCTTAGGCTAAATTAAAGACCCGTTAGGATTCTAATAAGTTATTATAAACCTTCGTTCCAGAATAGGAGATCCAGTAAAAGATATCTGCACTTGCTTATTGTGACTATACTTGCTCAGGTAAATACTTTTAACTTATTTTCCCTTATACGGGCTTGGGGTACGGTATATAAATACCGCTTGGTCGGGCAATTGACCTTAATTCATTAGTAGTTGAGTATTATCAATGTGACCCGTTTGAAAATTGGTTTTGTTTGTTTTACGCCTTTGGGAGTTTAATGACCATGTCCCGGATATCCTTGGCATTATTCATGAAATGGCCACGACCTTAACACGCAGGTGTAGGCGTACACCCGACAGTGTGTTCATATTTATTAAGGTATAACCGCTGGTTTCCCACCGCGGGACTATACTATGTGGTGTGTCTATTAATCTTAAACCCGGCACGAACCGGGCGACTAAACGCATAACAAACATGTAATTCTGTTAAAAGTTTAAATTTGATTAATTATCCCAAGTTATAAAAAGTTTTCTGCCATGTGCATTCAAATCAACTTTTAAAACATTTTCAAAATGAGTCAGTTAAATCGTATTTACCAGTGTAAACTGACGTATTTTCCCCAAAAAGATTAAGTGCATGACTACACGTAATAGGCTGGCCTCTTCTTAGCATCGTTTAGAGTCTCGCAAACTTGGATGCAATAAATCTGTTGAACAATTCTCCTTTTTATTTTGATCCGCCTATGGATCTGTTTCAACTACTTTGTGATACTTGAATATTACAATTTGTTTGGTTGAAATAAATCTTTTTTTGCTTCCGTTGTGCATTTATATATTTGTGTTGTTTGACTATGACGATATCAACTACGTCACTATACCCCCACCGGACCCACCGGTGACACGTGGAAATTTGGGGTGTGACACAGTTGGTGACTCAGGGGTTTTCCATTTGGTAATCGCATCGATCTTGGTGGGATCCACATGAATTCCTTCATGATTAACTAAATGTCCAAGAAACTGTACCTGTTCTAACCAAAACTCGCACTTCGAAAACTTGGCATAAAGCTTTTCTTTTCTCAGTAAACTTAGAGGTGCATGCAGATGCGCTGCGTGTTCCTCTTTACTCTTAGAGTAAATGAGAATATCATCTATAAAAACAATTATGAATTTATCCAAATATGACTTACGTATTCGGTTCATCATGTCCATAAATGCGGCTGGGGCATTGGTTAAACCAAATGGCATGACAGTAAATTCATAATGGCGATACCTTGTTCTAAATGCGGTTTTAGGAATATTCTCTTCCTGTACTTTTAATTGATGATATCCTGAGCGTAAATCGATCTTTGAGAAAAATCGAGCTCCTTGCAACTGATCAAACAAATCATCAATTCTCGGTAATGGATATTGATTATTAATCATGACCTTGTTCAATTCGCGGTAGTCAATGCACATACGCATTGATCCGTCTTTCTTTTTAACGAATAAGATCGGCGCTCCCTATGTCGATGAACTTGGCTGTATGAATCCCTTCTCCAACAGTTCGTCTAACTGTTTCTTTAACTCTTGCATTTCTGCTGGTGCCAAGCGGTAGGGGGCTTTGGCAATCGGTGCGGTTCCTGGTAGCAGGTGGATTCTGAATTCGACTTCTCTCTCCGGTGGTAGTCCTGGTAATTCTTCTGGAAATACATCTGGAAACTGAGATACTACTGGAATATCTTTCAGTCCTTTTCCTTTAGTGTTAATGATTATGGTAATCAAATACACTAATGATCATTTTCTTACATAATTGGATGTTTTCATCACAGAGATGAATTTTGTGGATCTAGACGACTTACCTCTTTTAATTGTGATCTTTTCACCCCTTGGTGAATTTACTTGGATTGACTTTTGATCACATAAAATACTGGCTTTATTGGCTATTAACCAATCCATTCCTAACACAATATCAAATCCTGCCAGATTCATTGGATAAAGGTTTGCGATAAACTTTTGATTTAAAAATTCTATTCTTGCTCCCTGCAAGATTTCAGAAATCTTAATGGTTTCCCGATTTGCTGTCTCTACTAGGCATTCTTGTGGGAGTTTAGTTAATGGTTGATTGAGAAGTTTGCAAAATGAAGTATTAATAAAACTTTGGTTCGCACCAGAGTCAAATAATACTTTAGCAAAAACTTCGTTAACTAAAAACGTACCGGCTATCACGTCCGGGATCATCTTAGGTTCTTCTGCAGTCAGAACAAATGCTCTAGCATTCTTAGTATTCTTGTTGTTCATGGCTGGAGCTAGTTTCGGACAGTTCGGCTTGATGTGACCCTTTTCTCCACAGTTGAAGCACATTCCATTATTAGGTTTCTTCCTACAATCTTCTTCCTTATGTCCTGGTATCTTGCAGAAATTACAGTAGGTGGAGCATCTTCCTGAATGCTTCTTCTTGCAAGCCTTACAATAAGGTGCAGAGGTAGAACCTACATTTTTCCCATGTGTTTGCTAGTTCCGCCTCTGGTCCTCTTCTCGTGTACGCACTAATTCATCAGTCAAGGTGTTTGCTAGTTCTACAGCTTCTTCTATAGTTTGAGGTCTAGCCGCCTTAACTACATGTCTAATCTTACCGATTAATCCCCAGATGTAACGGGAGATTAATACAGGTTCATATGATGCAAGGGTTGGCACTATTCTAGCATATTCAAAGAATAATGTAGTGAAACCCTTACTATCTACTCCAGTCATTCTAAGGTTTAAGAAATTATTTGCTATCTGTTCTTTTTCACTAGGAGGGTAGAATTTCATTTATACCATGTTCTTAAATTCCTCCCATTCCATATTGTAGACTCTGTCACTTCCCCTAGATTGTAGGATAGTGTTCCACCATTCTAGTGCTGAGTTCTTAAACAGATTGGAGGCGAACATTATCTTATCCTCTTCCGCGCACTTGCTTATTTTTTAGTCTGCCTCAATCTTTTCTATCCAGCGTAGAGCTGCAACGACCCTTTCATTGCACGAGAATTCCATTGGTTTACAAGACCAGAATTCTTTATAAGAACAACCATAATACATCGTTCTTCTTCTTTTGGGAATGGGCACTTGAAGTATGGGTCCATTGTTTATGCTGTGTTCAGGTTCAGTAGGTCGTTTACTGCCATGATTACTTTTATTATTATCCGCTTCCTTAACCGTTTTGATAATATATGGCATCGCATCTATAATTCCTTGTGATACTATGTGTTGGATGGCACTGTTATCCACTTGGTTTCCATCGTTATTGTTATTCAGGTTATCATTATTCTGGTTTTCCAGGTTCACTTCGTTGTCCATCAAATTTTAAATAGAATTACAAGTTTTGTCCTTTATGTTTGTCCTAAATTTCAGACGCTATCCTTTACCTTTAAAACTGAAGACTTTTGTACTTAATGTTTGGAAATGTTGCACATTATGTCCTTTATGCCAAACTCAGTTATAATTTTCAGTTAAATGAAGTCATGTGCAGGGTACATGAGGGTAGAAATGTCATTACACCTCCCACATGTCTTTCCCCCTTAATTAAAACCTGATCTACCTAAATCCTTTCACCATTTTTTCTCTCTCTAACTTCTCTCTCTAGAATTTGTCTTTAAGCCGTCACCCCTTTTCTCTCCATGAAACCATTAATCGGTGGGGAAATCCCACCATATCCACCTCCGGATCCACCTAAACTGCCTGATTTATGTCCTAATTCGTCTCCTATCTCATTGGTATCAACCCTAAATGCTGAAATCTTCCACGTAGAGGCTCATGAGGTCGTATCTCTCCAGCCGCCTCCATCATCGTTGCAGTCAAACCATGAAAGAGCACCTTCTTCTACCAATTTACAACCTGATTCGGAGCTCTGTGGAGGTAAACCTGATATCCCTAGTTCGAACAAATAGAGTGGGGTTCAAATTGCTGGGTTTGGAGTGGTGAGGAAATATAAAAAAAAAGAGTGAAATATAGCCCAATGCTGGCAGATTTAAAAGTAAAAGAATTTGTTACGGGGGGATGCAAGAAATCAGCAAAAACTGTGAAGAATGGCAACAAGCTTCAGGAGGTTTCAACCGGACCATCAGAAGCTGCTCCTATCTCAACGAGTCCGACAACAGAAGGTAATGTCTCTCCCAATTCATAATGATTTTATCTACTGGTTCTATGGAGGATGTGTGTGTGGACTCGGGTAATGTTTTATCTACTGGTTCTTAACCTATTATTATTGATACTGATTTGGATATGGATGGTAGTTCAGCTGAGAATGCAGGGGGTAACAGTAGCAAGGGCCCTGGTGTGCAGCATTTAAATGTTGTTGATGTTAGGGGGCAGTCTGAAATGGGCTTACGTTCAGCAGATTACACAACTTGGGTGCCGAATGTTTGGTTACAACACGGAACTTCAGGGCCGACTTTTGCAGACAAAACTCGTTTAAATCATGAAACTGGGGCAGTTAAATTGCAATATATCCCCCCCCCCAACAAAGTGATGATGAACCCTAATTTGCAAAAGGTGAAAGGATTGGGGTAGATTAGGTTTTAAATAAGGGGGAAAGACATGTGGGAGGTGTAATGACATTTCTACCCTCATGTGCCCTGCACATGACTTAATTTAACTAAAAATTATAACTGGGTTTGCCATAAAGGACATAACATGCAACATTTCCAAACATTAAGTACAAAAGTAATCAATTTTAAAGGTAAAGGACAGCGCCTGAAATTTAAGACAAACATAAAGGACAAAACTTGTAATTTACTCTTTTAAATATTTACCACATATTAATATCACTAAATAATATTTAATGCAAACGATCACACAACACGCATATTGATCAAAATCGTCGAACATTGCGACTTACTCTATTTTATATTATGCATCCCTATATATTACAATACAATTGAAATTGAAATTACGCTACTATTAGGCATCCGTAGCTATTGTCTATATATATATATATATATATATATATATATATATATATATTTTCAAACATACACACATATTATATATTATTACTGCTACTGCTACTGCTACTGCTACTGCTACTGCTACTACTGGTATGGGTTCATCCAGAACTTCATATTACGCTCGTCATACTTCCAGACGAGTCGTTCTCCTATTTGCCTCATCCTCTCACTACCTTATAAAATCTCCTCACCAAAGTTTCGGAGTTCTTGCACATTTTCTGCACTCATTGGGGGAAATACTGGTGAGTGAATCCCAGTTTAATCAAGATAGGTAAAACCGTTTTACAGTATTGAAGGCAGTCGCGCAATTACATTTGTTTCTTTCTACTTTAATTACCACCCATGGTACTGTCAACCCGACTTGTGGTCATGTTACTACTCACAATTTAGTAAAAAAATTTGTATACAAAACCCCAACATACCGACGATAATTGTAGAATACAAATACTCAATCACTGTTAAATATAAATTAATACAATTGAGGTTTTGTAAAAACAGTTTACAAAAAGGTTTACAAAAAAGGAGATTACTCACATTGTTGTCTTAGGGTTTTCTTTAAGGATTTCCTGGTGATTATCTATTAATTACACAAATGCACACGTGTTAGTATAATAACCCAATATTTACATTAGTAATACCCTCCCCGAGACGGCATTCCAATGACTATGTCGGGCAGAACCTCGACAGCCGTTACGGAACCCTAAATCAATTGGGTAGCGTATCTAATACGTAACCGGGGGTTATGATACTTACAACAAGGCAGGGCTTCGCTAATTAGAGGGGGGGGTATTATGCCTGGGTATAGTGCCTACTATATAGAAATTGAGAGAGAATGTTTGAGAATTGAACGAGTTGGACTAAAGACCGATCAAGGGAATTGATAGGGATGGTCGACAGGTCCGTCACGCCCCGCGACGAAGGAAAGCAGGGCCTTCACGGCCCGCGACGTAGGGGGTCTAGGGCGTGGCCTTGCCCAGTCACGAGATAGGTTCAACACGCGTGAGGACACGTGGCGGCTCAGGGTGCGGCCCCGTAGCCAGCGGTCGCGCCCCGCGACGACCCTCAAGGGCTCTGTCACGCCCCGCGACGACTCTCAAGGGCTCTGTCGCGCCCCGCGACGACCCACTAAATTTTGTTTTTAATTAATTTTAATAAAAATAAAAGTATTCGGGGCATGTTTTCGTGTACGGGGTGTATTTTAGGACGTATTGGGACATCTTAAATATTATTAGGGTGTCAGAATTATTTTGGAGGGTTGTTATAGGAGTGGGCTGAAGTAGGGCTAGGTGGCGGACTGAGGTGGAAAGCGGGCTGAAGTTGGGCCAGGTGACGGGGAGTGTGTGTGGGCTGGGGTGGCATGGTGATCGATCATGTGGAGAATGGGCTGCGGGGCTGGGCGGTGTGTTATGTGTAGGGTCGCAGTGGGTTGTAGAATGTGCGAAGATGGCACAGTTTGGGAGGTGGTCTGGACACTGTGCTGTGGAGAAGGGTGTGTGAAAAGTGGAGATAGTAAATCATTCTCCAAAGGAGTGTAGTCACGAGGGGTATTGGCGGATGAGAATGGGAAGGATGCTTCATCAAATGTAACGTGGCGAGAGAAAAATGTTTTTCCGGTGGATAGGTTAAGACACCGGTAACCATGGTAATCCGCGGGATAACCGAGGAAGACGCAGAAGGAGGACCGAGGGTGTAGTTTGTTGGGTCGAGTGGAGGATTGATTTGGAAAGCAAGCGCACCCGAAAACCCGTAGGTGATCGTATGTTGGGTGGCGGAGGTATAGGGCAGCAGTAGGAGTGTAGTTATTGAGGAGTTTGGTGGGTAGTATATTGTGAAGGTAGACAACAGTGTGAAGAGCTTCCACCCAATATGTGGTTGGAATGGAAGTATGGGTAAGGATCGAAAGCAAGATCCCGTTAATTCGTCGGATCATGCATTCGGCCTTCCCATTTTGTTGGGAGGTGTGTGGGCACGAGAAGCGGAATTGTATGCCATGTATAGAGGCAAACTGTTTAAAAATATGGTTATCAAATTCACCACCATTATCACATTGGAATGATTTAATGGGTAAATGAAACTGGGTTTTAATGTAGGTGTAAAACTTAATAAATTGTGAGACTGTTTCAGATTTATAACTAAGGGGGTATACCCATGTATAATGTGTGTGATCATCAATCAAAATCATACAATATTTGTAACCAGTATTAGGGGCTGTTTGGTAGCCTCTTAATGACCATTCAGATGCTACCTCTTAATGGTTTAAAATCTCTGAATGAATAAGAGGTAACCTCAAGTCTGAATGGTTAAGAGGTAACCTCTGAATGGTAAATCATCACATGTCACATTCTTCTACCTTCTCACTGGTAAAATTCTTAATGGTTCCATTAAGAGATAGCCTCTTAATGACCATTCAGAGGCTACCAAACAGCCCCTTAGATACGATTGGTGACGTCCACAAGTCACAGTGCACGATATCAAATGGTAAGACAGTAGTAGAATTTGATAATGAAAAGGGTAAACGTTTATGTTTGGCAAGTTGACAAGAATTGCAAAATTGAGTTCGACTAGATTTATTACATGCAACAAATTTATTTGAAATAAGAGAATTAATGATGGAAATCCCCGGGTGGCCTAGTCGATTATGCCACGAATCGGGAGTGGAATCAGCAAGTAAACATGAGGTTGAAGCTTGAGCAGGAGCAGTGACAGGATAAAGGTGACTTTCACTGTCGTGAAGGGTCAACATCTTCCCAGTCTTGTAATCCTTCATAGAAAATCCAAACGGGTCAAATTCAACAGAACCCAATTATCTTTGGTAAATTGTCTAACCGAGATCAGGTTTTTAACAAGTTTAGGGGCATAAAGGACATTATTTAAGAGAAGGTTGTTTGGGGTGGGAAAGGTTGTGTTTCCTAATCCAAGAATAGGCATGCGTTGACCATTTCCGACTAATATAGATTTAATAGGACTAATACGAGAAGAGTTAGAAAATATACCTGAGTCGGCGTGGAGATGGTTGGATGCGCCCATGTCCATTATCCAGTTCGGCTCACCCGAGTCCATCATGAGTGCATGAAACGTCTCACCAATGTCAGTAGGCTGCAAGGGGTCGAACTCGGTTGGTTGGACTGTGGGTACTGCTTGAAATGCTTCACCGATATCTGTGGGCTGGAGAGGATCATAATATGTGATATGGGCCTGAGGTGAGGTACGTGAAGTTGAGCCAGTAGCGGGCCGGTTCCCACTGGGCCTGGGTGATGGTTGTTGAAAGCCTAGCTGCCAAGGAGAGGCCCAACCTGCTTGGGTTGGGTATGGGTAGGGTGGCGGAGCCCAACCAGCAGGTGATCCAGTTGGGCCGACCCACCAAGGAGTGTATGGAGGCCATTGTTGAGAATAGGAAGTCCATGGCCCATTACGTGGTTGTGGAGGACGCTGCTGGCCATTTTGGGAAGTCGGGCCACGATTGGGCCTTGGCCCATTGTTGCGACGCTGTTGACCAGATCTGGGTTGGCCCCGGTAGGTGTTTTCACGGTGAGGAGCAGGCGAATCAGATGTGTTAGATGGCGTGGTGTGTGTGGCAGCTGCAACAAATGAAGGATCATATATATACAATCTCTACAAATATACAAATGATATTATATTATTAAGTGTAGAACATCCTCTGTGAATATAGATGGGTTGATTACAGTTAGATTTCATTTCAAACAAATAAATAGAAACAAAATAAAACAGGTTTGAAGTTCTCCAAAGTGTTTCTTAACGCTTAGAAATTCATAAATCACCATTAATAAAAGAATTCAGATTATTATGCAATAACTCCTTCGGTAAAATGCGAAATCATTGTACAATTACCGTAAGGATATTGTTGAAACCTTCTTCCAAAAGGGTCTGTAGTAGGCTGCATCTCTTGTGGCCAACTAAAGTGGTCATCCATGAATGCAACTCCATTTGTCCCACCACTACTGCTAGGAGATGCACCACCACCCCAGCCTTGTGTCCACCCAGGTCCTCCCATCATTGGCTGATCGTAAACCGACTGGTGGGCCCACAGTATCTCCGGGCCCGCAGTCACGGCTTGAGGCTGTGGTGCACCCCAGTGACCAGTTGGCAATGGCCATGTTGACCAGTTTGGACCAGCTCTTCGATCCATCACACCCTTAAGGTTAAAGTTATTCATGGTCGAGTTGGGATAAGGATGGTTCATGTAATCAATGCCAAAAAGTAAACCTTTTAATTCGAATTCTTCAATTTTGAAGTTCATGAAACGACTGACATTTTCAATGGTACAATGAGTGGCATAATAGATTTTTTTCACTTCTTGTTTTCCAACTCTCCCTGCCACGTTTTGGGCCCGGTCCAAGAAATCCTCAACCTATGATGTGGCAAAAAAACATGTTTATAAATTTGAAAAAAAAATAAATAAATAAAAAATGAGGTGAATACTTACACTCATAGTGGCTATATTGGTGTCCCAAGTTTTATGTATCCAATGTCCTAGATAAGGACTGGCACACAAACCTTTTTGCCAAAGCTTTTCAACAGATGCCAACTGTAATATATCTAAACAGGTTCAAGCATATAGAATGTTTGAAATGAACATTATTGGTTGCCAACAATGAGGACATTTGAAAGATGTTACCTTGATTAGAAAGGACACGAACAATCCAGCTAACGTTTCTGTATTTCTACTACCGTAGTTCTGGAAATTTCTAACTGAATTATTCAAGAATACAGGATCTACTCCATCTACAAAAACCATGAGTGACGGGTTGATGATGAGAGTAGACTGACTAATGATGGACTGACAGTTTCTTGATTTCATGCTACATATAGCTTTTTAAGTTGTACATAGAAGCTATTTAAATGTGCCTTTGTCTTAATTGCTAAGTGTTATGTGCCTTATGTCCAAGGCTTGATGCAAAGCTACTATCGAGCCGGGGGTCTTACTGACCAAATTACCTCTATACCCACTAGTGGTTGATATGTATCTTTTATCATCCGAGGTCATTTAAATCAATCACATAACGCATTTTGTAAGTTCTGTATAAACCCACTTCTCATATTATTTGATTATTTCCATATCCATAACCAAGTTTTAGTATTACCTTTTAGTATCTCGGAAAACGGAGGTAATATGGGAGGATCTCGAGTCTGAAACCAGAGATTAATAATAAGACCAAATTGCATAATCAGAAAGGTTAATATACTACTTATATGCTTTTTTGTCATAACAAAAGTTGCCTTGAGCCAAAAAAAAAAAAAAAAACACAATATCTGCAATAAAGTATAATTTTTTTTTTTTTTTTTTTTTTTTTTTTTTTTTTGCGGAGAAAACCAGTAATGTTAATGTTAAAGATCGATGATCAAGATGAGGTAAGAAGTAAATTCTACCTGTAGATGAAAGGCAACCAATAATACTATCGTAAAAGAATTAAGAGTTCGGTCTCTTGGATTGTTAATATCATGCGCTTTAGCCCACGCTTTCATCTGCAGAGATAGATAGATAGATATTATTCCATTAGCATTGTAGCTCATACGACAACATAAAAGTATTTGTTAGTAAATTATATGGCGTACACGTTTACTAATCTTGCATTCATATTAGCTTAGTTCATGCAAGTTGTGGTGTCGTTTACGCATTACTAGAAAATTAAACGACGTGGTTTAATACATTGATATTTTTTTTCAAATTAGAGAAACTCAAGTTTGTACTGGCTTCGTGGTTTGGTTTGGGACCGGTTCTAAACTGGAAACAAACACATAGCTAAGCAGCTTAGCTTTGTCACAGATTCGTTTCAGTGATTTTGTATTTTTCTGGTTCCCAAAATTCTACAACTCTATTGATGCAACAAAGAAAAACTTACCAGTACACATAGTTTCGGAAATCTTTCATCTATTGAAGTAATGAGGCGAATAATCAAGGATTTTGAAATTCCAATCCTGTTTTCTACGGATATGTCACAGCTGACACTTGTTGCAGTATCAACAAACTTAATAATGGGTACTCTAGGCCGGTTAATAAACCTGACCTTTTGCACATAGCCTTCATCTAAACCACAAAAAGCCACCAACAATTATGAGGCATATATATACAGAAGTCAAGGCATATATAAATCACACTTGAGTGTGTACATTCACCAATATTAGTTCGAAAAGTTAAAAGTATTATCTTATTTTTCATATGTTGTGGTAGGTTGAAGAGATTACAAGGTGACTAGAGGTGCTGATTTTAACCGATTTGCTTATAAATGGGTCTATTTAGGTTGTGTTTTATCTCAAACGGGTCATATAAAAAAATCAGCTAAATGGGAATGGGTTGAAAGACTGAAAGCCAACAGTGACAGGACTTGGAAACAGAAGGCAACAATTGAATGCCTGTTGAAATGATAACATTCCATAAATTAACATTGTCTTGGTTTTAAAAGTGTGTGGCTCTCCGATGCGTTTTAATCCCAAAAGCTGATGCGCTAAGCACTTGCAGCACGTATACAGTCATCATCATCATACTCAGTAAATCCCACTAATAGCAAAACTAAAGTAGGGTCTAAGGAGGTAAGATGTAGACAGCCTTACCTCTACCCCAAAGAAATAGAGAGACTTCTTTCAGTGACACCCCCGGCTCCATAGTAGTTTTGCACCAGGCCTTGGACATAGGTACATAACACTCAGCAATCAGGACAAAGGCCGATTAGTGCGTGTACCCTTTTGTCTTCCGGCTATCAACGACACCACATGATGCATGATTAACTGTGCGCCGCTTTTAACGTTATTTTCAAGTTATTCTCATTATCTTTGTCAGATTTGTTCAACCGGTGGTCTAATTTGTTTAAACACCCAAACCCATTGCTCAAGCGATGGTCAGATTTGTTCGATTCGAATTTGAAAACACACATTGCAGTTGACTGTACAATTTGTTAAAATTTAAAATGCGCGCATCACTGCATCATGTGAAGCGCGCATTTTAAAGTCACGGCTATAATGAGTCTCAAAATATGTAGATCATTAAAACTAAAAGTTCAATAATAACAAACGCAAAGACTAGTATAGATAGAAGTTTACTTTGAAGTGAACGGAGCTTATTTTCAAACATCTCAAGCGTTTTAATTTCCTCATTTCGAGGAAACTCATATGAACTACTTCTGAAGTTAATGGATGGAAACTCATACGAACTACTTCTGAAGTTAATGGATAGATCAAGATCACTTTCTATGGTGAAAAGGTCCATTAAATAAGAACCAAATTCCTCAACAACAGGACAGCTATCAGAGTTACCTGGATTACAAACAGATATATTAGTTACCATGTGTAGAGAGTGAAATTAATTCAATCGTATGAAATCGGTTCATACTAAATAAATTAATTTCAAATGAACATAAAAAAGAAACAGATTCCAGAAGTAACTGAAACTGTATGATTACCATATAATTTTTTTGCTATATCATTAAGATTCTGGATCACTTGTTCGCGAAGTTCATATTCACTTCGCTTTGGCTTACGGATTCCATAAACATCATCAAGTAGTTTCTCGAGTATAAAGGACCGTGGCCGACTTACTATAATCTTCTGGAGTGTCATTCGATCACACTCCTCCATTTTCTCTACTTGGACTGGCAAAGGACAAGTTATTAACTTAAGAAAGACATGCTGGTTATTTATTAAGGAAGAGGATAATTTCTTCACATCATAACATCATTTATCTAATGAGCAAATAAAAAGTTGCATGTCACAAAATTTCAAACATAGCAAGCTGACTAAAATATAATTAGTAAATCTCTAAAGCCCAATAAGCATGTAACCGATTCATTGGGTGAACTAGAAACCATGTACGTTTTCAGACAGTCTCGCTTCTACCCACTAAAAACATTTTTGGGTAACGATCAAATTTATTAGTCATGTCTTTTTTTTCAAGATACAACACCCATAGTCAGTAAAATCTTACCCTTTAACAAAGCTATTGGTAGGATCTAGGGAATGTGAGAGTAGGCAAACCATACCTTTATCCCAAATGATATAGAGGTTTATTCCAGAGACACCCTCGACTGCAATTAACCATATATGGAAATGAAAATAAAATAAGAAACATAAAGTGTTCGGCATGGATTCTTAACAACTAGAAAATAAGGTACTAAAAATAAAGTATTAGCAAGTTACTACTATATTGTCACAAAGATTATTCGCCACTCCATTTGTTACTGAGTACTAGCATATATAGCCACCCATATCGGCTTGTGGCTTCGCCAACTGTTTTTGCACATTTAGAGATGTTTTTAGACCATTTAAAGTGATATATAACATTTTTTTTGGACCACATAGTTCTCAACATATCTTCATTGTAGATACTTGTTTTTAAAATTGCACATATCAGAAAAAATGTATGTTAATTAGTATACAAAGTAGACTCTTCAAACCTCCTTTCCTCTTTTCTACTACATGTTGTTATAGGTAAACTGAAAGTGTGAGGCTCTATACTTGAGCAAGCATTAGAAGTATAAACAAACACCAAGAAAAGAAAACTATAAAATAAAATCCTTAAAATTGCATAAATCTCACATACCCTGCGATTCATCTTTCCTGAAAGACGATCCTGCTTAAATAAGCATGAAAAAAAGGGTAACAAGTGGTCAAGTTTTTGCCAGATATAAAAATAGATTAGCATACACATGAAGGTTTTAGTCACTAACCCTTTCCATGCAATTCCATGATTGTGCCCCTAAAAGAGAAAAAACTCCAGTTGGATGATATTCCATAAAAACGGTGGTACAATAATATGAGCTAGAAATCTAAAATTGTTTTTTTTTTAAGAAATCAATGGATCTCATGTTCATCAATGATATATGCATTTCTTGTTAATTTGTAGTTCCTTTTAGTATCTACATGACTTTAGATAAAAACATAGATATTTACTGCATCAAAAACTTTTAATTGCTATTATAATATCTTTAGGCCTCTATTAAACAATTGTCCATAGACTAGTTTTTTAAATTACTAGCTGTACTGTATTGGTGGGAGTATATATGAATGAAATCATTCTTCAAATAGGTCATACATCCTCTAACTATAGACTTATTCATCACATTGATCATGAGATACTTAAAGCATAATAAAATCTTTCTCAAAGTATTATATCCCACAATACTATTCTATATATATAGTACCAAAAGAGTGAGAACAAACCTAAATCGTCAAAAAAAAAAAAAAAAAGAAAAATTATCAATGGTCTCATATATTTGAAATTTTTTATTTTTTACATACAAACTGATTTAAATTAGTTTTTTTCATATGTTTTTTTAACATTTAGACTTTTGCCTTAACTTACACATGGCTATGTTGTATAAATAAATATAAAATTTGTTCTTTTTTATTATTATTTTGAGTTTCAAGATAGATGAATAATTTTTTGCACTTCCACATTTTTTTATACTTTTAATATTGAAAGAAAGTGAATTATTTATCTTCTTATGCTTGTTCTCCCATTAATTTATCTTTTAAATTTAACAGTCCATCCATGTATATATATACACACACTCACTAGCTTCTTACCAGTATTTCTTTTCCTAATTCCTTTGTATATAACTTATCTCAACCTTGACTTATTTGACCTCAATTTCTAATCGAACCCAAATACCTTTATCAAAGAATTTATGATATACATTTTTTACTTTGATAGTTTTTTTAACCAAACTGTAAAACCTGCTAGTTCTATTCTACCAACCATCCAACCAACCCAGCCGGTTTGATTTGTCATTTTCCAAAATCGTAGTTAACGATTCGGCCAAATTTTTCATCAACACCGGCAGAACCAAACCATGGGTGCATCCCTAAATGCAACTGAAACCTTAAAATTAAATATGAAAAGGAATATGGGATTCGATCACTGACCGTACTCTGATTTAGGGACAGGCATTGGTAATCTCGGTCTCATACACGACTGTAGAATAGTGTCCCATGTTCGGTCAGTATCTGTTGGGTATGAGGTATACCCGTTGGTTTATTCAAAGCTACCTGTTGAGATATCCAAACATATTTATTACTGTTTAAGTTTTTACATAAATTTATTATCCAAGGAAATTAAAAATATAAAAACTAAAAATTAGTTACAAAGGAAAAACAAAAATAAAATGGTAATCATGCCACGCAACTGCTAAAACTAATCTCATACTCAAATACCCATCCCAAATATTTCATGTTTCAGGTTTGCCCATCGCTTCAGATTAACGGTAGTTCGTTATCGCGTTTTGAGTCTTTTGACTAGTGACGGTCTGCTGTTTATACCTTCACTACTGTTTGATTATTACGAAACATATATATGAACTAACCAACTTTAGCATCAACAGAAAAGAAAACACAGGTCGCTAATCGATCAAACAGCAATGCAAAGTAGAAAAGTAACAGATTACTATACCCAAAGTTGTTAATCCGATGATCTGCAGAGATGGTCAACCGGTGACTCTGATCAAGAACTAATTAAGTTAGCCAGAAATCTATGATAAGTATGAAAATAAAGTCGTCTGGTGGTCCAGCTCTGACCAGATCATATAACCAAAAGGTTGGTTTAAAGTTTAAATAATCTGACTTTGATCTTTGTATTCTCCTGCTCTAGAAGCTGATTACATCACAATTCCAACTTTATGACTCGTACCAAGTATCATCTTTTTGTCTGATTGTAAATTATAATATGCAAACTGCATTTTGCGACTTGTTTCGAATATTTGTTCTAGAGTAAATTACGATTTTAGTCTTTGTGGTTTGGGCTGATTTATCGCTTATGGCCGAATAGTTTTATTTTTTAGTCTGTGTTCCTAACCATTGCAATTTTTGGCCATTTTCGTCCATTTTGCTAACCCCAGCTTTTTTTAACGATAAGTCAGGGACATTTTAGTCATTTTATCTACTTGTTTTGTTTTTCTTTTTTTTTACTTTAGAGTAAAATGCCCGGATAGTCCTTGTGGTTTTGTAAAAAAACACATATAGTCCCCAACCTTTGGAAATTGCACCGGTGCTCCCTGTGGTTTGACAGTTTGTTACTCGGATAGTCTCTATAGTGGATGTCCATTAGTTTTCTCCGTTAACTCCATGTAAAATGACCAACATGCCCTTCGTCATAATTTAAAACACTAAAATAGATATATTAAAATTAAAGGTGGGACCCACCAACCTTCTTATTCACCCTTTTAAGCCCTTGTATCTCTCTCTCTCTCTCTCTCTCTCTCTCACTCACCACCACCTACCACCAGTCGCCACCACCTGCAACTCCACCAACATCAACATCTCCGCCACCTGAACTCCCTCCTCCATCCCAAATCCCTTCATCCACCATATTTAGAGAGAGAAACGAATAGAGAGAAAGAGATCAGAGAGAAAGAGAAAGAGACCCAGAAAAGGTCCAGAAGAGAGAGACACGAACATGATGGTGACGATGGGTTGCTAATGTTAAAAATGGTAAATTCAGTCGATTAAGATCATATCGCCTCTTAGGGTTCCGAGTTTTGAGTTAAATTTGTGGATTTAGAACTTACTTAGGGTTTTATTGGTTGGGTTTTGATGATGGTTTGTTGTTGACAGTGTGTTGAAAGTAGAGAAAGATGATGATGGTGGTAGTTTATGGGTGTAGAGATGATAGTGGTTCAGATGGTGGAACCACCATGTGTTGCGGCTGTTGCAGAGCTCGACTCCGTAAACCTCTCAACAGCGTCCGTAACTCCTTCCTCGAACCGTCCTCCCCATAGCTTGGCTTCCTTCGCTGGAACCACCATGTGTTGTGGCTGTTGCAAAGCTCGACAGGTCGCCGGAGGATGACGTTCGCTTATGGAAGCTAATGAGCACCAGAAATGATGGTGGAAAGCTTGAAGGGGGGTGGTGGTGCAACGGTGGTGGTTTAGGGTTTGCAGATTAGGGTTTTTAGGTGGTGGGTAATGGTGGCATGGGTATCGGTGGCGTCGTGATTGTGGCTGTTACAGTGGTTGATTGGTGGTGTTTGCTAGATATGGTGTGGTATGGTGGTGGTGACCGATGGTTTTGTGGTGGCATAGTGGTGGTAGTGGTGGTTTTGAAGAAGAATTCACAGTTTTAGAGATGGAAGTGAGGTGGGGTAAGGTGTTATATATTGTATTTAATAATTAATAATTAATTGTGGGGCCCAATTGATATTTTAAATAATTAATTAGTTTTTTCTTATATTTTAATAAAAGTAAGGGGTAATTTTGTCATCTTACATAGATTTAACGGAGAAAACTAACGGACATCTACTCTAGGGACTATCCGACTAACAAACTGTCAAACCACAGGGAGCACCGGTGTAATTTCCAAAAGTTGGGGACTATAGGTGTTATTTTACAAAACCATAGGGACTATCCGTGCATTTTACTCTTTACTTTATTTACTTAAGTTTAATAAAACAAAATATTTTATTTTTTTATAAACAACCAACCCAACCCCCCCCCCCCCTCTCCCCCTCTTTCTTCTCTCTAGTTTCTCTTTCTACAACCACCACCCCACCGCCCATCCACCTCCGTCACCCAGCTCCACCACACACCACCACCTCGTCACAGAACCACCACACCATCACCCACCTCCACCACCCCGTGACCAAAATACCCCAACTTAACTGATTTTTTTGGATGGACTTAGGGGGTTGGATGAAAATGACAAAGAAACACAAATGTTAGGAACACAAATGAGGATAAAAAACTATTTGGACTGGAGTGGTAAACCTCCCCAAACCACAAGGACTAAAATGGAAATTTACACTTTTGTTTAATTTATTTTTCGCCCGTTAAAACTATAAATAACTAGTCGGAAGCCCGCGCGAACTCATCCCATAAATTTGGACTAAAGTGGTAAACCTCCTCAAAACATAGGGACTAAAATGGCAATTTACTCTTTTGTTTAGGTTTATTTTTCGCACGTTCATACTATAAATAACTAGCCGGAAGCCCGCACGATGTAGCGCAGCACAACTCATCTCATAAACTCCACTAACCCACGCTCTTAATATCACTACCTCAACCGACCAACCCCATTCCTTGTGAAACCCATTAGAAGAGAACACCATGCATGCACACATCTCTGTTAAGTAGTTGGTGCACACACATGCACCTTACAAGTACGCACACATTACAAACCTATACACAACCACCTCACACACACACGTTACGCACACTCTCATATACACACATCATAATATAAATCTCGTGTGATATAAATTATTATATTCATAAATTATGTATTAAATAATCTCATGTGATAGACATTATTATATACATAAAGTATTAATTATGAAAAGTTTTTTAAATAAAGTGTTAATATATTAGATTATGTATTAATGAGGAGAAGTGAGGGCAGATTAGGAAGTGTTGCACATAATAATTGTACCCTGCACATCAATAGTTGTCTTGGACGTCTTAAAGTAGAGATTAAAGCACAAGTCTATCACCTTGATTTTATAGTAGTATAGATATAGATATACACTCTAACCTATTTATTTATCATTTAATATTATTTTTATATAAATAACTTGTGTTTGTTAACTACATTTCCTATGTACAAAATGGTAAATTCCTATCAAATTTTAAGATGGCATGCCAATGGTCAAGTTAAAATGCCCAACCTTTTGCCATTTTCTTCTATTTCTACCCCTCTTCCCTTGATCAATTGCATTTATGTGTAATAAATCTCTACTATATATTAATATTATTTATAAATAATAAAAAATGCTTATGGATAATAAACGCATCACATTCATTTAAAAAAACATATTCAAAAATACATTCCATTGTATTTGTGTATTTGGACTAGATGACAAATGAGTGAACCAAAATTAATCAAAATACAATATAAAATGTGTTTTGTAATTTTAGAGAAATTAGTTAAAAAATTAGATGTAAATTGTCGTCTCCTCCGCAATGCGCGAGTTTCCCACTAGATAAAAAATGTTGCAGTATACTATATAATGTTTATCATAAGGGTTTCCCATGCGTTGTAGCCGCGAAACACCAGTGCTTTTATATATACACACACAATGAATATATGATTTTTTAACATTTTTAGGTTTGAATAATGTTCTCGACTCATATTGTCGACTCCACTGCAATGCGCGGGTTCTCCACTAGTTATCTTAGACCTCTTAAAGTAGAGATTGAATCACAAGTCTATCGCCCTGATTTCATAGTAGTATAAATATAGATATACACTCTAACCTATTTATTTATCATTTAATTTTATTTTTATATAATAACTTGTGTTTGTTAACTTTAAACATATTATGCATTTGTGTTTAATTATCTTTTTATCTCAACAGTTGGATTTTTTTGTTAAAACGGAGTTGTATTCAAAATAATGTATTTTTGGCGGTGTCGGTACAACTAGAACCTGTATTGGTATTTGTTTGTATCATTCTCGATTTATCTAAAACACATGTCGATATTTTTTCGGTTACATGAGAGAACTTTTGTATAATTAAATCATTATAGATAATTTCTTTTTATTTTGTAATACACGTAACTTTTTATTAAAATAAACCGCACAATACTGCCCGAACAACAGGTACCTGCATTATTTTTTATACTTATTTTTTTTTCTCAACATTTGATATAAAATTTGTTGAATACGTAGTTGTGTTCAAAATTAAGTTTTTTTTTTTTTTTTGTGTTGTAAACTACTTGGAAACGAAATGAATAGAAAACAATACGGATGAACAACATCGATACGTGTATGGGTATTATAAGAACCAATACCGCCATTCCTTTTTATGGTTTTCGGTCGATGTAACACGTGTGTCGATATTCTTTTGGGTATATCACAACTTATATTTTCGGTTACATGAGGCAACTTTTGTGTAATCAAACCATTTAAAATAAGCTTTTCATTTTGTAAAAACGAGCATGTAGGGCCATATAATTGAGTAGGTTTACGCTTATCTTTATCAAACACAGTTATAAGCTATTGGGCTTTGTTTTCTAGTGGGTTATGAAAGGGTATGGTCCCAAAAACCTCGCGCAGGCACGTTGGACCATACCACATCTTCGCCATAATAAACCTTTTTAAGGGAACCTTGCGCGGCAGCGCACTGGTTCTAAAAAAGAGAACTTGAAAGAAAACAGTCTTCAACATCCGCGCGCCAAGGAGGAGCTAATAACACATCCTTGCGCAAGTTTATATGACAGAATAGTTGGGAATAAAACCCTAACAACATCTCCGCGCAAATATCACCCAGACTTAAACAGAAAGTGGCCTTTCTGTTACAACAGAATTAACATGAGACAGAGGCATAGAGGATTACAGCAGCAAACCTTCTAGAAGGCCCTATCATACACAGCCATTCAGTTATAATCGAATGGCCACGTGGCATCATCCTGAACTCCCATCAAAGTCACGATGATGGCACTAAATTGGAGAAGGATCCACACTTGCCCACTTTCCACATGGCATCTCCCCAGCCATTGATCATGCCCACGATCCGTGTGCATATACACCATGTTAGCGATTAACGGTGAAGAACATAACCGCTTACGGAAAATACTTTCCGTTACTTCCTCTGTCAACAAACTTTCCCGCCCAAATTCGGTTATAAATAAGACAACTCCGGTATCATTTCTCAAGTTACTCTCACTTCACTTTCACTATTACTTCTTCTTCATTAAAACATGTACTTATTCTCACGCCGAAGGGTGGTCACAGAGAGAACCCCCATTCTCCCCGTGGCGAGTCTAACGGTTGTTTATTTTGCAGTTATCGTTCGAAGAAGGAGATAAGCCAGACCCCGAATCATATGAGAGGATCCACCCTTTTTATGCAGAGCTAAACCCCTGGTCTGATTGATTCCGGTCATTCGAACCAGTGTTTTTTCATTGGCGCCCACCGATTTCTCAATTTTCATTTTCATCTTCTCGTTTGTGATTCAATTCTTTTCGATCTCTGTTTTCCATGGCAGAGA
This sequence comes from Helianthus annuus, assembly GCF_002127325.2. NCBI lineage: Eukaryota > Viridiplantae > Streptophyta > Magnoliopsida > Asterales > Asteraceae > Helianthus > Helianthus annuus. Next base: position 44,937,227 of record NC_035435.2, read on the forward strand.
ACTTGTCAATTCGCCCATCAAGTCCTCGATCCGAAAGCAAAGGTAATCCAACCTAGGTTATTCAGATCGACAGAATCATGGGAAAAACAACTAGCAGCAGAAATTATCACGAGCCAAAATGCTCTGTGAAGCAATATGAAGCTCAAAATCATCGAGATCTACTCTCGGAAGAAACTCCAGAGTATTAGGTCTCCAAATTCCAGAACACCATAAACGAGATTTTTGCACCAAATTCCAGATCTGAGCCTTTTCATAACAGATCTAATGATTAGAAGTCTCAAAAAGGGTACGTGTTCAAGAGAAAATGTGATATCACAGTGTTGGACCCACAACCAGCACACCAGTGGGACATCCAACTTGGTAACAAAGGATACCGGGAGCCGTTTAGATATATAAAACAAAATATGGAGGATAACAACCACCAGGAAACCAAGGTGCAACAGACAAATATGGTACAAGGAGGACCTTTACGGAGACCGCACAAACGGAGTCACAACCAACACTGGCGAGAGCAACAGGTAATCTTCCCTGTCGTTCCAGGAGGTCCTCAAGAAGAATGCCCGGTAATCATCACTGGTATTTTCGGCCATTATCGCACTGATTATATGTTTATAGATCCGGGAAGTTCCATGGATATAATTTACGAGCAATGCTTTAAACAACTAGACCCAGAGGATAAGGCGCGCTTGAAACCAGTCGATTTTCCTCTCACTGGTTTCTGCAATAAAGCCGTCTTTCCGTTGGGTCAAATCGTTTTCCCTGTAACCCTCTCAGACGGCGAGCACTCGCGCACTATCACAGTCAATTTTATGGTTATGCCAGCGACATCGCACCAAGATGTATTACTTGGGAGACGATCACAGAGAGAGTTCAGCATGATTACCTCCATACCGCACGCCGCTTGTGGTTTTCCAACGGAAACCGGGGTAGCAATTTTATATTCCAGCAAAGAAGTGATGTATGTGGATGACGAGCCACGAATAAAAATTGCTAAACCCTCACCGTCAAATGAACCAGAAAAGTGGGTCCTCAACGAGGAATACCCTGAACAAACCATTCTGTTAGGACACGCCATCTCACCGCCAATCCGCGCAAAGTTAAAAGAACTCCTATCTAACAACATGGATATCTTCGCTTGATCCCCGGCGGACTTGACCGGAGTGCCAAGAGAGATAACACAGCACTGTTTAAATATCCGACCTTCCGTAGAACCAATCGCGCATGGGAAGCGCAGTCTTAGCGCAGAAAAAGCAAACGCAATGAACGAACAAGTAGCCGAATTACTTCAAGCTGGGATTCTGCGCGAAGTACAATCTCAAACTTGGGTAGCTAACCCAGTAATGGTGCAGAGGCACAATGGCGGGTGGTGCATGTGTGTCGATTTCATAGATCTCAACAAAGCCTGCCCAAAGGACTGTTACGCCCTCCCAGAAATAGACAAGAAAGTGGATTCCTTAGCATCCTTCCGCTGGAAGTGTTTCTTAGACTACTATAAAGGATATCATCAAGTGCAAATGAAGGAGGAAGACGAAGAAAAAACGGCCTTCCGCACAGACAAAGGTATTTTTTGCTACACAAAAATGCCTTTTGGTCTCCGCAACGTGGGGGCCACTTATCAACGACTGATGGATAGAGTCTTCGGAGATGATATTGGCGTAACAGTAGAAGTTTACATGGACGAACTCGTTATCATGAGCCAAGAGGAAGAGTCTATGCTTGCAAACATTCAGCGCACCTTTGACTCCCTGCGCAGAGTTAACCTAAAGCTAAATCCAATAAAATGCTCGTTTGGAATGGAGGAGGGCAAATTCTTAGGGTTCATAGTAACCAGAGACGACTTCGAGGTCAACCCAGAGAAGGTAGAAGCCATTCAACTAATGCCATCACCAGCAACAATCAAAGAGATGCAACGTCTCGCTGGCCGATTAGCAGCCCTCAACAGATTTCTGGCAAATCACACTGCCAAATCATATCCATTCATCAGCACGTTACGCAATTGTGTTAAAAAGAGCCATTTCCAATGGACTCCAGAAGCAGAAAAAGCTTTCCAGCAAATGAAAGAATGCCTGATTCAGCTGCCAACCTTAACAGCACCGCAGAAAGATGAGCCATTAATCCTATATCTATCCGCAGCAGAAGTAGCAGTCGGCGCAGTACTTATGGTCGAAAGGGACGGAGTTTAGACTCCGATATACTACATCAGCAAAATGTTAACCGGTCCAGAGACACGCTATTCTATCATGGAGAAACTCGTCCTTACACTAGTTCACGCATCACGCAGGCTACGACGATATTTTTCCAGCCACGTTATCACCGTCCTTACAAACTATCATCTAGGGCAAATCTTTTCTAAGCCAGATGTCGCGGGACGATTGGCCAAGTGGGCTATCGAATTAGGAGGGTATAACATCTTGTACAAACCTCGACCAACTATTAAGGGGCAAGTCTTAGCAGACTTTCTTACCGAAGTCCCCATCGACAAAATCCAGGAATGCAAGGCAATTCAAAATCCTACCCCAGTCTTCGATGACAGGGTTTGGACACTACATATAGATGGTGCCTCAAACGACGATAGTGCAGGCGCAGGCCTTCGCCTAGTTAGCCCTGACAACCATGAACTCACGTACCCAATTCGCCTGGATTTCAAAAGTACTAACAACGAAACAGTGTACGAAGCGTTCCTTGCAGGTCTCCGCCATGCACTCAAGATGGGAGCAAAGAACCTTGGAGCATACGTTGATTCCAAATTAGTAGCAGAATAAGTCAACGTCATTACGACGCTAAAGGCAAAGCCATGGCTCTATATTTGGAACAAGCAAGAATCCTTATCAACCAGTTTCAGACCTTCAAGATAGTCCACATCAACAGAAGCGAAAACAAACATGCAGATGCGTTAAGCAAACTGGCTGCTACAAGCTTCAAACACCTCGCGAAAGAAGTCCACAGCGAGGTATTATCTAATCCATCTGTTTCCTTGAGGAAAGTAAATGTCATAGAAGTCGGGAATCCATCTTGGATGTCCCCCCAATCATTACATACTTGCAACATGGAATCCTCCCAGAGGGGAAGGCGGAAGCTAGGAAAATTCAGCACAAGGCGTTAAACTACGAAATGACAGACGGTATCTTGTACTGCAAATCATTCATGGGTCCTCTTTTACGCTGCGTAGATAAGACCGACGCACAATATTTAGTCCGCGAAATTCATGAGGGACTATGTGGGATCCATGCAGGCCCGCGTATGGTGGTCGCATAAATCATGAATGCAGGCTACTGCTGGCCAGGTATGCATGTAGATGCAGTAGAACTGTTACGCAAGTGCACGGCATGTCAGCGCCATGCCCCAAAAACGCTCCGCCCAAAGAACCCCCTGGTCCCAGTCACCTCAGCCTGGCCTTTCCAACAATGGGGCATTGACCTCGTCGGTCCTTTTCCCGATGCGCCCAGCGCAGTCAAGTTCATAGTAGTAGCAGTAGACTACTTTACTAAATGGGTAGAAGCAAAGGCTCTCGCATCGACTACTGCAATGGCGATCCGAAAATTCATCTAGGAACACATTATTTGCCGATTCGGTTTGCCATTGCGCATCATTTCTGATAATGGTACAAACTTCGCATCAGAAGATCTACAAAAATGGTTCAAAGAGATGAACATCGAACACAGCGAATGGGCAAGTCGAGAGTGTAAACAAGCAGATAGTGGATGGCATAAAAGCAAGGCTGGGAACCGCACGCAGGGGGTGGGTAGACGAACTCCCAAGCACTTTATGGGCTCACCGCACTATGCCGAAAACCAGTACAGGCGAAACTCCATTCAGCGTCGTTTATAGCTCAGAGGCGGTAATTCCAGCAGAAGTCGGCCTTCCATCACCACGTATGATCGCCATGGAAAAACAAGATAATGAGCGAGAACGCAGAATTGACCTGGACCTCCTTGAAGAAAGGCGTGAAAACGCAGCCATCAACGAAGCCAGGTACAAATCAAAGTTAGAGAAATACTATAATGCTCGGGTACGCGTATGCACTTTTGTTCCAGGGGATTTTGTTCTACGAGACAATGAGGCCTCCAATGCTGAGAAACCAGGAAAACTCGTGCCCAAATGGGAAGGACCATATGTCATTCATGAAGTCCTGGGTAAAGGCGCATATTGTAGGACCGTTCCGGTGACCCTAAACAGTCAAGTTGAGTAGTTCATCATCATTTACAAAGGCGGAATCAATGCAAACAATGTCAAACAGCTTGTTCCTTTTCAACTCTTTTCTATTACTGATTTCCTGAGCTTTTACACGTTCAAATGACAAACGGACAGCACCTCGACTCAGAACTAATGACCAGATTCCGCTCCAAATGACACAAGCACACACCTATATATAGAGCCACTGATTCCGCTTGAAACAGCTTCAAGCGGATCCTGATTCCACTCCAAACCGTTCAAACGGAATCACCAAGTATGTGTTCAAGCGGAATTATAATCATTCTGATTTCGCTTGAAATAACCAATGTCACTTTCAAGTGGAATCACCCACTTTAACATGTAAAACCCTAATTTCAACCCTGTTGTGTGCTCGTTTAACCTATCTAGACATAAGACTCGATTAAGACGAAGTTAACAGACACTAGATGCACCAACAGACTCCCCCTTGGATGTTGACGAAGTCTTCGGCGTCGAGTCTTCAGTCTTTATCTCTTTCCAAATTGATTTGGCATTGTAAAAGCTCTCTTCAATTTCCAATCTTTAACCTACAATCTCTAATCTTCAATCTCCCCTTTGAGTGTTGATCCAGAATCTAGACTTCCCCTTTCAAAGACTCCCCCTCTCGGTATGCTGTGATCTAGAATCGTGATCTGGCTCAAACTTTGATATTTCCATTGCCATGGGGATTTTTCACAACCATAACCTGTTTCTCAAACATATAATATTATAATCTATACAAACTAAAAATTTTCAACTGTGCATCAGTTTTAGAAATCCACTCAAGTATTCAGGTCCAAGTTAATGACCCTGATTACTCAATTAGTCTACCAAGTCCAACTTAATGACCTTGGTTGATTTGTGACAACACAAACTGATTTTTGTTCAAGAATTTTCAAACATTATCTGAAAATAACAAGTTTCAAGTTAATGAACTTGTTTTTGACTTTTTATCAATCAGATTTTAACAAGATAAGCTCTCCTCGTCCTCTAGTCCAGAAACTTCCTACATCTGCTTCAACTTTGAGAATCTAACGATCAACTCTCCACTTTGGTTTGTCGGAAAATAAAGCAGAAAAGAAAAATCTTTTTGGATTTTCAACAAAGTTTCTAAACTAAAAAAAGAATTACAGAAACTTAAATGCAGAATATAATGAAAGTAAACTATTTACAAACATATTTTTGGTGAGCGTGTTAGGGAATCATATCAGCTATCAGACAAGTCACTAGTACCGTTAAGCTTTAATTTCATACTCAGAATTAAACAATTCACTTAGATTGTCGATATGCTGATCCACTTAAATTCTCACACAATTTTCAATCTGTTCAGGATACGAATTAGGTGAATTAAGAACTTAAACTCATTAATGTGTCCCACCTCTTGAATATACTCCCGTATCCAGATCCCAATATTCAGTCTTACAGGTGAGTATACCACAGATGATATCTATAAGGGGTTAAATGCGAAACTGTGAGAGCTCAGGTCAGAACTTCCATTCAGCAGAGAGATGACGGTTTGACTTTCGGTGTCTCCCCTTTAGAGGATCTTTTGTTTCAACAGCACATAATTAGCATTTTTCAATGTTTCATCATTTTTTATGCTGAGGGCGGTGCTATGTTTCAAGCAATGCGGAAAGTATTATTCGGGGACTAGGTCAGAACTTCCATTCAGCAGAAGTCCCGGAATAATACCCCAGATATCACTGAGTATAAAGACCTAGTATTTCAGAAAGAGGGACCCTTCAAACGAGATTTCAGGGATTACCTATATATCCAAGTAGTGTTCCCCACGAAATAAGCAAGTTTGAATTTTTATGTTTATATCCCGAAGAAACCTACTAAATGTGTAAAAACCTATCGGCACATCATCAGCGAGACTGTTTAACGCTTTTAAACTTTACAAATCTTTAGCGTACCATAACTGTCAAGCTAATGTACTATCATTTTCCCTTTTTACACAAGCTCTTTTTCAGTTTTCTATTGTTTTGGGATTTTGAAATTTTATCATGTTTTTGTATTTTTCAATTTTTTACTGTTTTTGTATTTTCTGAAAATATATCTACTCCCCCTAAATACCAAAACAAGTAAAAAATCGACAAACCATTGCAGATTGTTTCTCATCGTCATCTACAACAGTACCTTCATTAACGCCAATAATTCCATCCGACACCGAGAAAAGCATCATACCATTCAGTTTTAAAAGATATTTAAAACGTGTTTTATCAAAAGCTTTGGTATGTAAATCAACTTTCTGATTGTCAGTGTGGATTTTCTCAATTCGTATCAACTTCTTCTCGAAGCAATCTCAGATGAAGTGATGTCGAATTTCTATGTGTTTAGTTTTAGCGTGATGTACTAGATTTTTCGTTATATTTATTGCGGCCTCATTATCAACAAAAATAGGTGTGTTAAGAAATTGCAAACCGTAGTCGCGCATCTGTTGCTGGATCCACAAGATCTGGGAGCAGCAACTGCTAGCAGATACATACTCCGCTTCACATGTGGATAAAGCCACAGAAGTTTGCTTCGTACACTGCCAGGTGACCAGACGAGGTCCAAAGAACTGACATCCCGCTGTTGTTGATTTTGCATTGACTTTGCAGCATCAGAAATCTGAGTCGGAATACCCTTCGAGCGTGAAATCGCCTTTTCTAGGATACCACAACCCCAATGATGGAGTTCCTTTCAGGTAGCGTAATATCCTCTTCACAATTACCATATGCGAAGCTCTCAGGTTAGATTGAAATCTTGCTGCGAGGCACGTTGGGTACATGATATCGGGTCTTGAAGCAGTTGAGTACATCAACGAACCGATCATGGAACGATACATCGTCTCATCTACCCTGTCTCCGGTGAGATCTGGGTGTATCCCATGATTTGTTGCTAATGGGGTTGACGCTGGAATAGAACCTGACATCCCAAATTTCTCTAGAATATCATGAACATACTTCGTCTGGTGAATGAAAATTCCCTCAGGAAGTTGATCAACTTGAAGACCCAAGAAGAATTTCATCTCCCCCATCGATGACATTTCGAATTTTTGCTTCATAACTTGTTCAAAATCTTTGCACAAATTCTCATTTGTTGACCCAATTATGTCGTCCACGTATATCTGAACTATCAGAAGATGTCCGTCGACCTCTTTGGTGAAGAGAGTGGCATCCACTTTTCCACGAATGAAGCTGTTGGCTAGTAGGTGTTGAGACAATGTCTCGTACCAAGCTCTCGGGGCCTGGTGTAAACCATACAGCGCTTTGTCCAGCAAATAAACCTTGTTTTTGTGGATTGGATCGGTAAAGCCCAGTGGTTGTTCGACATATACCTCCTTTTTAACCTTCCCATAAAGAAACGCCGATTTTACATCTAGCTGATATAACTTTGAAGTTTTTCCAAGATGCAAATGCCAGGAAGATTCTGATTGCTTCTAGTCGAGCTACAGGAGCATAAACTTCAGTAAAATCTATCCCCTCCTGCTGACTAAAGCCCAGGACAACGAGTCAAGCTTTGTTTCGCACAACAACTCCTCGATCATCTCTCTTGCATTTAAATACCCATTTCGTGTTGATCTTCCTGTGACCATCAGGCAAATCTACTAACTTCCACACTCCCAACTTTTCAAGCTGACTCAACTCTTCTTGCATCGCATTGACCCAAGAATCTTCAGTTAGCGCCTCTTTGTAAGTTCGCGGTTCGATCTGCGAAATAAAACAACTCAATGAAAGTTCAGTTTGTAAAGGTGCTACTGTAGAATAAAAACAAGTAAGGCCTTGGTCAATTTGACGTCTAGTATGGACGCCTAATTGCAACTCTCCAATGATCAGCTCCTCTAGATTGTATGAAAGAGTTCTTGGCATCACCTCGCCTGGAACATCTACTTCGCCTTCCAGATTAGTAACATTCTGATTTGCACCTTGTTCACTGACTGGGTTTGTTTGACTTGAAATCTGAATTTGCTCCCCCTCATAATCTGAATCACCACGATCAAATATCGGCATATTCTCAGATTCTCGATTTTCATTCTCAACCGTCTGATTATCAGGAGCAACTTCTGGAAATTGTTATATATCATCATGTTCACCAGCATTGCTTGGACCGGCTTCATCATCATTCGAAGTTTGCCGTTGTCGTGTAGAATACTCAGCTGGAAACCTCTCTTGCGATGACTCATACTCTCTCAGAATATCCAACTCATCAAAGAAATCTTCTTCTTCTTCTGGTTCTTTCATCATGTCAAACGAATCCCATAAAGTGTCATTATGATAACGCCATGAATCTCCAGGATTCTGCGGCGACATTGTTTGACTTTGCCATTCAACATTTGGAGCTTCAATAATCTGCTTCTCACATGGAACGAAGACACGTCGTAAAGGACTTGCATAACCAATGAATATTCCCTCAACACTCTTCGGACCAAACTTTCCAAAAGGCTCTAGAACAGTACAGGGTGACCCAAACGGTTCAAGATACTTCAGATTTGGTTTGTGGTTATTGATCAACGCAAAGCATGTTTTGTTGAATTTCTTGACAGTGAGAACTCTGTTGAGCGTATAGCATGTGACGGAAACAACTTCTGCCCAAAAATGTATCAGAAGCTTTGAATCAGTAAGCATAGTTCTAGCCGTTTCGATTAGTGTCCTATTTTTACGTTCTGCGACTCCATTCTGCTGTGGAGTGTACGGAGCACTAAAATCATGCAATATACCTCTTTCTTCACAAAATTCTTCCATCTTGTTGTTCTTGAATTCAGTACCATTATCACTTCTGATTTTTTTATACGCCTTTGGTACAAATTTTCAATTTTCTTGAACAACGCCATCAAACTGTCAAATGTTTCATCTTTCGACTTCAAGAATGATACCCACGAAAATCTGGAATAATCGTTAGTAACCACAAGACAGTAGTAATCTCCTGTAATACTTTTGACATTCACAGGACCAAACAAATCCATGTGAAGTCTTTCTAGTGGTCTTGAGACCGAATTGACTTGCTTTTTAGGGTGTGACTTTTTCTTTTGCTTGCCTTTGACGCAGCTAATGCACTCCCCTTCAAGATGAAAACCTTTTACATGAACACCCGTAACTAAATCATTATGCACCAGGTGATTCATTTTCCTTAGATGTATATGGCCCATTTTCCTATGCCATAACTGTGATTCTTTCTTCGTTGCTCTAGACACAAAACAATGAGCCTGACCCGTGGTTGTAGTAGCTACGCTCATGTCCAAGACATATAGATCATTGACTCTTGGTGCCCTCATGATAATCCATTCTTCAGGGATAACAAATCCTGGTTTCAAGATCAAACATTCTTTTTCTGTGAAGTGAGTGGTATACATCCTGTCACAAATCTGCGAGATACTCAGCAGATTATTCTCCAGCTCAGCAATGTAATTAACTCTTTCAAACGTCACAATCCCATTGGATAACGTTCCTTCGCCAATAATTCTACCACCTTGATTACTCGCAAAACCTACATAACCTCCATTGAAATTTCTTACATCGTACAGCAATGCTGTCTTCCCTGTCATGTGCCGAGAAGCCCCACTATCCATAATCCATCTTAAAACGGATCTCGGAAGCTCCTGCACAAACCACAAACACTTTACTTAGATTTGGATGCTACCCAAGCCTGTTTTGACTCAGGTAACTCAACTTTGATGTGAGATTTTGTAGTGTAAAGTGGCGGAAAGTTTTTGTCATTCATTTTCAAGCTTTCTTTAGACCCAACCTCAACCTTTTTATATAAGAAAAACTCATCTTTTTGAGGTTGACCAAATGGTTGGTCTTTCTTTTTAACATCTTTCTTTTCAGAATTTTGCTTTTCTTTCTCAAGTTTCACATAATAATCCAAAGGTACATCCATCTTTACCGGTGTGGTAGAAGATGATTGTTTTTCAGTCTCAGAAACCTTTGGTTTTGGAACGCTTGTCTTCTTTTCAACCACTTTTGGCTTCCATGTTTGTTGAGGTGACGCAACCCGCTTGTAGAACTTATCGTTTTTAGTTACCACATTTTTAGCAGGTTCAGTTTTGACTTTGATATTTTCATTTTTCAAAATATTTTTCTCAACAATCAATGGAGCTTTTCCCTTTACCTCATCTTTCTTTCTTGAATTCATCACAACTTCAGTGTTAGGCTTCAAGTTGGTACACTTTCGTGCAATATGTCCAACTTGATTGCATTTGAAGCATGTTCGGGTGTCCACTACCCGACTTGTGCCTTCGGACTGAGGCTGTGAGGCCTTCTTCTCAAAGAACTCTTTGTTTGATTTTGAAAAGATTTTTGATTCTTCATCAGAAAGTGAACTTGAACTTGTCACAAACACTTTCTTCTCAACAAACCTTCTGTTTTGAACATTCCTTTTCTGATAAGTCTTACCACCCTGATAACCACCCGACCATTTGTTTCGATTGTTGTTATAAAAACGTGGTGGAACAACAGGCTTCTTGTAGTAAACTTTATCTTTTTCAAAATTCATTTGTCTTTTTGTGTGATTTAAACTGTTCACTTCTGACAGATCAACTTCAACCAATTTGAACACGTTTGTCAGTTTAGCAACATTTACATTCTCTAGTGGAAACTCAGAATCCGAAAACAACTTATCCGAACCCAACATCTTGTACATGACAAGATTTGGTCCTTCATTTAAGTTGTTCTTGGACTTTGGTTTTGGAATGTAATTGTCCAAGAAACATTCATCTTCCTCAGTAGTGTCACTTTCAGATTTAGAACATTCTCAACCACACTTTTTACAACTTCAGTCTGGACACTATCCTCATCGGAAGATGAAGTGAACGTGACATCAATTGTGTCCGGAAGTTTCACCTCATTTTCATCATCATCATTAACCAACCCTGGTTGTTTCTTTGAAAAATTATTTAGAACTGGTGGTGGAAGTTGATGATACCCCACCCCTGTTCATCAGAGAATACATCTTCGCCTGCTTTGTTTTTCCCGATAGGTTTAGGAACAATGTGTTGCAAAACAAAGCTTGCGGAGTTGTAACTGGTCAATTTCAGATTGATGCGCTCATTCTCAATCTTAGCTTCCTCAAACTGAAGCTTCAACTTAGTAATCTCATCCAGTTGCTTGTTGATTTGTTCTTCTTTGTGTCTAAGAACTACAGTTAAATGCTCATTTTCTTTTCTCGTTTTACTGTTTCGTTCATCAGAATCTTGAATCGTTTGTTTTAACTTGTTAAAATTTTCTGAGAGTTGAAGATTTACATGAACTAATTTCTCATTTTCTTTCCTAATTCTTTCTACTTCAATTTTATCATTGTCAATTTTCTCAGTCAACTTTTTAACTTGATCATTTGAAAATTTGAGCATTTTTTCACGATCAAGAATCTGATCTTCAACCTTTCTGACTCTTTTTGTCAGATCATTAACCTTCGTATCATTGAGGTAAGCTTGTGTACTACAAACTTTGCAGTTTTTCATGCAATGTTTGCAGTCACTGTCACCTTTGACTTTCTTACCTGACTCACTCGACGATGTATTTGAACTGACCTGGCTTTTAGACTCAGATACAAACTTAGAGTCTACCTCAAGTTCCTTAGCAGCCAGCACCTTGTAAGCCATCTTTCCAAAGTTTTCAGCTGTCAACTCCTGTGATGTATCAATGATCCCTTCATCAATCTTCTTTGGCTTCAGCTCCTGCTCTTTTTCTTTATCTTTCTCTTTTTGTTCACCACCTCCCCACCATTCTCTCTGTTGAGACTCTGTCACAACCCGCGATCCCTAGTTCCCGGGAAAGGGCGGCCGCGAGCCAGTTTCGGTGGTATCACGTTTATTTATTCAATTTGGCAGCGGAAATTTTCAGCAGGACCGTAGTTAGGAAATATTGAATCAGAGTAAACCACCACATTTTATAACATTAAATACATGGGTAAAACCCAAGTTTTTAGTACATATAATTTCATAGGGATACACCCTATTTTATTTAAGAAAAACATCTATTTCTTTTTAGGTAACTTTTATTGCCACTTTTCCAAGCCTTCAGTGTTGTCCAGCTGGCTTCTATTTGGCTTTAACATTTTGTTACCTGAAACGCGTTTTAAAAACATTTTATCAGTGGGAAATACTGGTGAGTGAATCCCAGTTTAATCAAGTTTAAATAAAAACCAATTTGCAGTATTGAGGGCACATCCGCAATTATATTTGTATCCAAGACATCACAATTAACATCAGTGGTACGGTCATACTCAACTTATGGGCTGTTACCACGCCAGTATCCAATTTTGTATACAAAACCCCAACATAACCACTATAATTGTATTCTTTACAAATACTCAATAACTGCTTTGTATATATTTAATTTAGTGAGGTTTTGTAAAAACAGTAACAAAAAGAGGATTACTCACATTGCTGTCTTAGGGTTTTCAGTAGTGATTTCCTGGGAATAATCTATAAATTACACAAATGCACGTGTGTTAGTATAATAACCCATTTTAACATTAGTAATACCCTCCCCGAGACGGTATTCCAACGACTACGTCGGGCAGAACCACGACAGCCGTTACAGAACCCTAGATCAATCGGGCAGCGTATCTAATACGTCTCCAGGGGTTATAATACTTACATCGTAGCAGAACCTCGCTATTTAAGGGGTATAATACCCGGCTATAATAACTTTCTACAGAAATTTGAGATTCGAGATTGAAATTGTGAACGTCGAAAACGAAACCCGATGGCCTTCTTATATAGTGCTGAAATCTGGTCTCTACGCGGCCCGCGTAAAGAACAAGCCAAGGTTACGCGGCCCGCATCAACCTTGGTCAACCGAGTAGCTTAGCTGGGTCAGCTTGTAGATCCGCCACGATGATGACACATGTCATCACCAGGTTGCGCCACCATTTGGGACACTCGCGGCCCGCGTCAACTAACGGGAACTCTTACGGCTTTGCAGGCTTTGCATTATGGTGCAGAGGTAGAACCTACATTCCTACAGTTAAAATTCCCCGAACGGAATTCTTGGGTAAGCCTTTGGGATAGGTTTCTTCTCTGGTCTTCTTCTCTAGTTCGTACCAGTTCATCAGTCAAGGTATTGGCTAGTTCTACAGCTTCTTCTATGGTTTGGGGTCTAGCTGCCTTGACTACATGTCTAATCTCTTCAATTAATCCCCAGATGTAACGGGAGATTAATACCGGCTCAGGTGATGCAAGGGTTGGTACTATCCTAGCATATTCAAAGAATGTGGTAGTGTAACCCTTACTATCTGCCCCGGTCATTCTAAGGTTTAGAAACTTATTTGCTATCTGTTCCTTTTCATTAGGAGGGCAGAATTTCCTTTCTACCATATTTTTGAACTCCTCCCATTCCAGGTTATAAATCCTATCACTTCCTCTTGACTGGAGGATAGTGTTCCACCATTCTAGAGCTGCATTCTTAAATAAATTAGAAGCAAACATTGTCTTATCCTCTTCAGCACATTTGCTTATTTTCAGAACTGCCTCAGTTTTCTCTATCCAACGTAAAGCTGCAATGGGTCCTTCATTGCCCGAGAATTCTATTGGTTTACAGGACCAGAATTCTTTGTAAGAACAACCATATGGCATGGTTCTTCTTCTTTTAGGAATGGGCGCTTGAAACACGGGTCCATTGTTCACGCTGTGTTCTGGTTCACTTGGTCGCTTACTACTATGCTTACTTTTATTATTCGCTTCTTGAACTGTTTGAATAATATATAGCATTGCATCTATAATTCCTTGTGCCACTATATGTTGAACTGCACTATTTTCCATTTGGTTTCCATTGTTTGGATTCTCATTAACCACGTTATTGTTACTCTGGTTATCGCTATTCAGATTATCTTGATTTCCCTCGTTGGCCATCTGAATTTTAAACATTTACCAAATATTAATATCACAAAAATATTTGAATATAGCCAATCACATGACACGCACTTTTAGTCAAAAGCGTCGAGCATTGCGACTTTTACTCTATTCATATAGTATGCATCATTACACACTAGTACTGAAATTAAAATTACAATACCAACTGAAATGTAAAGCTACAATACTAATAGTATGCATCCGTAGTTTTTTTTTCTAACACGTACCCACATATATTATTATATTATTTATTATTATTATTATTATTATTATTATTATTATTATTATTATTATTATTATTATTATTATTATTATTATTATTATTATTATTATTATTATTATTATTATTATTATTATTCTTACTACTACCGTTTCCACCATCACGTTCACTGATATAGATTCATCCAAAAATCCATATTGCGCTCGTCGTATTTCCATACGAGACGCTCTCCCACCTGTCGCATTCTCTCACTGCTTTCTAAAATTTCCTCACCGAAAGTCCTAAGTTCTTGTACGTTTTCTGCACTCATTGGGGGTGCAGGTTCTAGGATTGGGTTTGGAATCTGGGGTGCGGGTTCCTGGTACGGAGGGATAGGGGCCTGGTATGGGTAGGGATTCTCTAAGATCTCCCTAATGTATGCATCACTAACATAATAGGGATCTTGAGGATCTAACCCTGGGTAGGCTCCTAAGTTGGGTATTGGCACATTTTCCTGTATCGGGTTTTGGTGCACATAGTCCCTAACATCGTCCCACCAGGGGTCGTAATTGTTTGGGTCTAGGGGATTTGGTGCAGGTACCCTAGGTATCTCCTCCGGGTTGTAATCAGGCATTTCTATTTGGTTTTCAGGGTATTCTAGCTCCATAGGCTGGTCAGGAATTTGTGGTTGTGGTTGGGGTGCTAGCATTTGCTCCAGGTTTGGGTCAGCTGCAGTGGTAGCTAAAATATGGATATTAGCTATTCCCCTATTGAGCATATCCTGGGCATAGGCATCAGTTTCTCGTTTTGTTGCGGCTAACACTCGTTGTTCCTGCAACTTTTTCAAACGCTTCCTACGCTCGTGTGCTCCCCTACTGAACCATCCCCTCTTTTTCTGAGGAAATGGCTCTTCAGATTGAGCCTTAAACACAAAGATTCCTTCTTCCGTATCAGCAGAATACCCCGAGAGGGCAGGCTGAGAAGAGGAGGTGCCTTCACTCCTAGATGAACCAGACAATTGACGATACGCGTCAGATGGTCCTTGGTCGCTCATACTGTAAACTAACAGATAGTCAGATAACACATAACAAGTAAACACAATTATGAACGTATTCCCGTAATTTATTTCCTAACACTTTGAATTTCGATGTCAGCGGAACACTTCTGTGGCTGAATCAGTGGCATAGCTCTGATACCACCTTCTGTCAAAACCCCCGATCCCTAGTTCCCGGGAAAGGGCAGCCGCGAGCCAGTTTCGGTGGTATCACGTTTATTTATTCAATTTGGCAGCAGAAATTTTCATCAGGACCGTAGTTAGGAAATATTGAATCAGAGTAAACCACCACATTTTATAACATTAAATACATGGGTAAAACCCAAGTTTTCAGTACATATAATTTCATAGGGATACACCCTATTTTATTTAAGAAAAACATCTATTTCTTTTTAGGTAACTTTTATTGCCACTTTTCCAAGCCTTTAGTGCTGTCCAGTTGGCTTCTATTTGGCTTTCACATTTTGTTACCTGAAACGCGTTTTAAAAACATTTTGTCAGTGGGAAATACTAGTGAGTGAATCCCAGTCTAATCAAGTTTAAATAAAAACCAATTTGCAGTATTGAGGGCACATCCGCAATTACATTTGTATCCAAGACATCACAATTAACATCAGTGGTACGGTCATACTCAACTTATGGGCTGTTACCACGCCAGTATCCAATTTTGTATACAAAACCCCAACATAACCACTATAATTGTATTCTTTACAAATACTCAATAACTGCTTTGTATATATTTAATTTAGTGAGGTTTTGTAAAAACAGTAACAAAAAGAGGATTACTCACATTGCTGTCTTAGGGTTTTCAGTAGTGATTTCCTGGGAATAATCTATAAATTACACAAATGCACGTGTGTTAGTATAATAACCCATTTTAACATTAGTAATACCCTCCCCGAGACGGTATTCCAACGACTACGTCGGGCAGAACCACGACAGCCGTTACGGAACCCTAGATCAATCGGGCAGCGTATCTAATACGTCTCCAGGGGTTATAATACTTACATCGTAGCAGAACCTCGCTATTTAAGGGGTATAATACCCGGCTATAACAACTTTCTACAGAAATTTGAGATTCGAGATTGAAATTGTGAACGTCGAAAACGAAACCCGATGGCCTTCTTATATAGTGCTGAAATCTGGTCTCCACGCGGCCCGCGTAAAGAACAGGCCAAGGTTACGCGGCCCGCGTCAACCTTGGTCAACCGAGTAGCTTAGCTGGGTCAGCTTGTAGACCCGCCACGATGATGACACGTGTCATCACCAGGCTGCGCCACCATTTGGGACACTCGCGGCCCGCGTCAACTAACGGGAACTCTTACGCGGCCCGCCTAAACTAACGAAATCAAAGGAATCCGGTTTACACCTTCATACGGCCCGCGTGAATGGTTGGGGTGGGGCTACGCGGCCCGCCTCAACTTAATATTTAATGTTTTTAATTTATTTTATAGGTTATGTTATATTTCGGCTCGGTTTTCACATACAGGGTGCATATAAAAACATATTGAGACTTTTTAAGATATATTAGGGTGTCGAAAAGTTATAAAGGTATCGGTTTACGTTGGGGCTGTTATAGACTCTTCTAGTTCAGCAAATTCTTCAGCAAAAGCTTCAAGACTAAGAGTCTTTGGATCAATAGCAATGTTTCCTTCCGGATCAAGGTAACACTCTCTATCCGCATCCCATCTTTTTGCCTTTTTAGCTTCACTGAATACACAAGAAATTCTCATCATTTTCCATTCAGCTCTCTGTTGTCTATCATTTGCTTTTTCTGCTGTTGTTCTGGTGTCTCTGAACGGTTTAATTTCTGTTTTTGCAGCAAACGCATAACCTACTGCGTCTTCCTCAGGTAACAGCTCACTCCAGTCAAAACCTTCATCGTCATGAATGACAGCGAGAGCTCTGGAGTTTTCTTTGTCTTCAATCTGCTTCAATCTTGGGGGTTTAGCCTTGTTCTGATGATAAATAATTGCCTTTTGTAATAATCCTCTCGAAACGGATTTGCAGTATCATCAGTATAAGCATTTCTACATTCTCGCTTAAAGTGACCTTTCTGTTTACATTTGAAACATGTCACTTTTGATTCGTCAAAGCCTAACTTGTTAGAAAGTCCACCAATAGACTGTCTTCCCGTAATCTCCATGAAACGCTGTGCTCTTCTCACTACACTGGCCATACACCACCTTATGTCGATCAATTCCATCTCCTCAGGATCTATTTGATCGTAGTCTTCCTTTGTTAGGTTGGTGTTGCCTATCTTGCCTGCCACAAGGCTCTCATACGATTCAAGTACAGAAGCTAAGAAAACCATCTGCTGCTTTGCAGATTCTTCGCTGAAATTTTGACCATTCTTCAAATCTACAGCGATGTTGCATTGAAATAAGTTTTTTGATGCAGATTGGCTTGAATTTGTTGAAGAAGGTCCACTGTGGAAACCACTATGAGGAGTTTCATGATTCACAGAATTTGAACTCTCTGCAGAAAATGATGTTCTTGGAGACCCAGTCTTTGGTAGATTTCCTCTGTAGTATAGCTCCACATTCTGCTGATAAGCTGAATTGTTGACTTTAGATTTCTTTATCTCCAACTCGTGGCTTTCTAGTCTTTCGATCAGCAAATCCACAATCAACTCTTCTGGCGGCTTGATAGTGTTCTTCAACATCAAGGCAAAGTATTGCCAATCTTGATCATTCGGCAACGAATCAAACAATTTGTCGACCAACTCCTCTTGAGTATAAATGATTCCATGTCTAGCCAGCTCCATCTTCAGATGCCCAAATCTCTCGATCATTTTACAAACAGATTCATTCTTCATACAACCAAATAAATCGAACTCTTTACGCAACAGTTTCTTTTTGTTTTTTATAATCTCAACACTACCTACACACTTAACCCTCAGTTTCTCCCAAAGATCTTTTGAATTCTCATATTCGATCAATGAAATTATATCATCTCTGACTGACTGATGAATCAACGCTATGCATTTTTGTTCAGCAACGTATATTTCAATATCATCAAGTTCTACTAAACTTTGACCACTTCGATCTCCTGAAGTATAACCATTCTTTAAACTTTTCCAGCTTGGATATGCAAATGCTTTAAGCCACTCCTCAAATCTTGTAGCCCACCGATTATAATCTTCGATCGCCATCAGTTTAGGAGGCTTGTTGTATGTACCGTAAGCACTTTCTACGCTCATTGCATCAGAAAGAATCTTCTTCGCACTCGGTGTTGGTGTAGTTTCATTCGTGTTGTTCGTCGTGCCATCTCCCGAACCACTGGTATAAGCAAACACATCACAGAACGGATTCATGAACAAATCATCCATTTCCAAGTACCTGAAATGATCAACAAACACTTAGAAAATTTTTGAAATTTTGAAAAACAGCAATTTCAAGCGAAATCACTTTTTCAAGCGAAATCACTTTTTCAAGCGAAATAGCTTTTCAAGTGGAATAAGCCTTTTCAAGCAAAATCTCTTATTTCAAGCGAAATCACTTATTTCGCTTGAACTTTCATGCGAAATCTCAATTCAAGCGGAATCCGAACAATATTTTCAAGCGAAATCAGACACTAGTTTTCAAGCGAAATTAACCAAAAATGTAATTCCGCTTGGAATTACACTGATATTTTCAAGCGGAATTAGATGATGTCAACATGTTCGAACTGTTTTTCAAGCGAAATCACAAGTTTTTATCAGATTTTGTTCGAATTAAGGTCCAAAACTCTCAGGGATTAGTTAACACTATGTTTCGCTTGATATATGTCAAAATCAGGCAATTTCAACCGTTGAATTTTGTTCAAATCATAAAAGAAGGTGTAGAAGTGAGAGAATCCGGTAAAATCAAGCTGAATTGGTATGAACTCCTCGTCCCGAGCTCTGATACCACTTGTAGGACCGTTCCGGTGACCCTAAACAGTCAAGTTGAGTAGTTCATCATCATTTACAAAGGCGGAATCAATGCAAACAATGTCAAACAGCTTGTTCCTTTTCAATTCTTTTCGATTACTGATTTCCTGAGCTTTTACAAGTTTAAATGACAAACGGACAACACCTCGACTCAGAACTAATCACCAGATTCCGCTCCAAATGACACAAGCACACACCTATATATAGAGCCACTGATTCCGCTTGAAACAGCTTCAAGCGGTGATTCCGCTCCAAACCGTTCATGCGGAATCACCAAGTATGTGTTCAAGTGGAATTATAATCATTCTGATTTCGCTTGAAATGACCAATGTCACTTTCGAGCGGAATCACCCACTTTAACATGTAAAACCCTAATTTCAACCCTGTTGTGTGCTCGTTTAACCTATCCAGACATAAGACTCGATTAAGACGAAGTTAACAGACACTAGATGCACCAGCACATATACCCTAAAAAGGCTCGATGGAACAGACGTACCACGCACCTGGAATGCGCAACAATTGCTCAGGTGTTATATGTAACCAACTTACCCATCTCGCATAATAGCCAAACACTTGCGCAGGCAACATAATTATTTTAATTATTTACTTTGTATCAAACGGCCCTCGCGCCTTATCCAATCAATAGAACGTTTACGCCTATTATGTTCCATTGTTTATTACAAAGTGCATGTAATTTCTTCTGGTAAGCGCGAAAACACTATGGTAACACTTTACAAGGCTCATGAACGGTCCACGGATACAAGCCCCGCATACAATCCAGACCTATGTTCACACAGGAGCTTTATACCATCTTTATTCGCTTTACCTAAACAAAGTAATTATACACATGCAAGACATTGTAATTCAAACATTTCTTATATTAGACACAGTTACTTGCGCACCATACGCATTAACAAAAATTTACATGCACAGTAGTGCATCAAAAAGTTACTTGTGCAGCAAAACACAAGAACAAAAGTATACGAGCACAGCAGCGCATCAAACAATATTTACAAAAACATACAAAATAAATTAGACATCTGGGAACATGGCCAATACCTCCAAAGGGGTATGCAGTGCTTCACCATACCACTCGAGAGGGTGAGGGTCAACGATCCATTGGTTCTCACCCTCCCCATAACCCACAACAGAGGTCATCATTTGGGCCCCAGCCGGAATTACAGAAAGTCGTCCACTTTTACGCCGCTTATACACCACGGAGCACCGATCCCTCCGATCAGACGGAAAAGACTGCATCGAGACATTTGCCGATAATGGTGTAACACCTGCATCATCATCAACCCCAGTAGGAAATGGGATATCATCTTTCCCTTTACACGGGCGAGGTACGGTGCAGAAAAACCCTTCACTTTCGACAGCCTTTCCCTGTGTCAGACTTCCAAGATGAAGCATAGCTTCAGCAGCGTCAAGAGTCTTCAAAATCTCGGAAACCCTCCGTAAACGGTATTTTCGATTCGTTTTCATATTTACCAAATCTGGTAAAGAGAAAGTAATAGCAAACATATATATAAAAAGCTAAAACGAGTTGACGTCAGCATAATTAAGAGAAATGGAAGAAATCATAATGGTAATGGTTAATGTCAAATCGCCACTTTCTGAAACCGCGGCGCCACAGTAATCATCGATTTTATTACATAACCTCTTACAAGCGTTAGACGTCTGCACACATTCCCACAAGCTATAGTTTCAATAAGAACGTGATCGGTCAAACACCAATTCGTCTTCTAACCTATGGCACACAAGGGCCACGTCATATCAACCAGCTCATGCTAAAAAACGATTCATTCTAGCATAATGAACCGTTCAACTTGGAAAAATATCTTCTCCAAGAAGATTCCCCACATTTAGCGCTAAAACTCCACATAGCATAAAAACACCCATCTCTTATAGTCCAGTACTCCACTTATTTGCATAAGAGCAACACTGGACTGGGGGGACTTGAAGGGGTATGGTCACAAAAACCTCACGTAAGCACGTTGGACCATACCACATCTTCGCCACAATAAACCTCTTTAAGGGAACCTTGCGCGGCAGCGCACTGGTTCTAAAAAAGAGAACTTGAAAGAAAACAGTCTTCTACATCCGCGCACCAAGGAGGAGCTAATAACACATCCTTGCGTAAGTTTTTATGACAGAATAGTTGGGAATAAAACCCTAACAACATCTCTGAGCAAATACCACCCAGACTTAAACAGAAAGTGGCCTTTCTGTTACAACAGAATTAACATGAGACGGAGGCATAGAGGATTACAGCCGTAAACCTTCTAGAAGGCCCCATCATACACAGCCATTCAGTTATAACCGAATGGCCACGTGGCATCATCCTGAACTCCTATCAAAGTCACGATGATGACACTAAATTCGAGAAGGAACCACACTTGCCCACTTTCCACGTGGCATCTCCCCAGCCATTAATCATGCTATAACAATTCTCCAGAATATTTCCGACACCCCTACTATATTTAACATGTCCCTATACGTTCTAAAATACACCCCGTATACGAAAACTGGGCCCTAAATATCTTACATAATTAAAATAAAAATAAAAAAAATTAATGGCCTGTCGCGGGGTGCGAGAGACTACTCTTGAGTCTTCGTAGGCCGCGAGCGCTTGGCCACCCGCCCCTACCCGGTGCCGCCACGTGTCGTCACGCGTGTCGGAGCTACGAACCAACTCAGCATAACTAGGGCCTACACATCCTAGGTCATGGGCCGCGACGGCCCTCCCTTTCTCTTTCGCGGGCCGCGAGGAAGTTCGAATCTGGCCCTGTAAATAGAGGCCATCAGCTTTCAACTCCGATCGCTCACAACTTTCTTTCTCTC
Source organism: Helianthus annuus (assembly GCF_002127325.2). Taxonomy (NCBI): domain Eukaryota; kingdom Viridiplantae; phylum Streptophyta; class Magnoliopsida; order Asterales; family Asteraceae; genus Helianthus; species Helianthus annuus. The sequence continues at coordinate 44,959,263 of NC_035435.2, forward strand.
TCAATTTCTATATAGCTAAAGTAATTCCCAGGCATAATACCCCCCTAAATAACGAAGTTCTGCCTCGTTGTAAGTATCATAACCCCCGGTTACGTATTAGATACGCGGCCCGATTGATCTAGGGTTCCGTAACGGCTGTCGTGGTTCTGCCCGACGTAGTCGTTGGAATAGCGTCTCGGGGAGGGTATTACTAATGTAAATATTGGGTTATTATACTAACGCGTGTGCATTTGTGTAATTAATAGATAATCACCAGGAAATCCTTAAGGTTTACCCTAAAACAGCAGTGTGAGTAATCTCCTTTTTGTAAACCTTTTTGCAAACTATTTTACAAAACCTTTATTTATTCTAATTATAATTAGCAGTGATTGAGTCTTTGTAATTCTTCAATTATTGTCGGTATGTTGGGGTTTTGTATACAAAATGTGGAACATATTACCATTGGACAATGAGTAATATGACCCACCAGTCAGGATTGACAGTACTGAATGAGTAATTGTGTAGATATAAACATTGTAATTGCTCTCAATACTGTTAAAGGATAAAACTCTTCTTGATTAACTGGGATTCACTCACCAGTATTTCCCACTGACAAAATGTTTTTAAATGCGTTTCAGGTAACAAAATGTGAAAGCCAATTAGAAGCCAGCTGGACAGCACTGAAGGCTTGGAAAAGTGGCTATAAAAGTTACCTAAATAAAGAAGATATTTTATTTCAATAAAATAGGGTTTACCCCTATAAATCCGTTTGTAATGAAAACTTGGGTTTTATCCCAATATGTTTATTTATATAAATATGGTGTTTTACTCTGATAAAATATTTTCTAACTACGATCCTGATGCAAATTTCTACTGCCAAATAATGATAAACACCGATACCACTAAAAGTGGTCGCGGCCGCCCGTTCCCGGATAGATTGGGGGGGGTTGCGACAGAAGGTGGTATCAGAGCTAAGCCACTGATTCAGCCACAGAAGTGTTCTGCTGACACCAAAATTTATTCAATATGTTAGGAAATTAATTACGGAACTACGTGTATATCTGTATATTATCGTTGTGTGTTATTTGACTATATGTTAGTTTACAGTATGAGCGACCAAGGACCTTCCGACGCCTATCGACAGTTGTCCAGCTCACCTAGGGACGAAGGTACCTCTTCACAGCCTACCCTCTCAGGGTATTCTGCTGACAATGAAGATAGGATATTCGTGTTTAAGGCTCAGTCTTGTAACACCCCAAAAGTCGAATAATGAAATTTGTTAGTAGGTTACCATGTGTGATTAAATAAAATACAACAACTAAGTAAATAAACCTAGTTAAATGCCTAACAATAGCTTAGGGAATGAATCTTGTGGCAACTAAGAAAGTATGGTAAACTTGAGGGGCTGAGATGGCCAAAAAGGAAACTTAATATATTAAAACAAAAATCACACACACACAAGTGTGTGCGTACAGTCGCACAAGAGAAAGGGGGGAGAAGGGGTATGAACCCTAACCACAAGAAAATCCAGCCATTGAAGGTGTTATGGAGCAAGAATCGAATGCATGAACTCGTTTTCTTGATGATCTAGCCCTAGCAAACATGTGGTAAGTTGTATTTTATGATTTTATGATCTTGCTATGAAGTGGGTTATGGACAATCCGTGAAATTGTATGAAATTGATCATGTAGATGTGTTAGAATCACAATATAGAACATGAACTATGCAAGATTCTAAGTAATTTGATGATTTTGGATGAAACCCACTTGTAGTAGTGAAGATGATGATATGGATAATCATGCATGTTCATTAGTTGTGTAAGATTGATGTATGATGTTGTATGTAACGAGTAATTGTCAGATAATATGGGTATAGTATGAAAATTACATGATTCTAGTGGAATTTGATGATCTTGTTATGAGTTAGTAAGAATATGCAAAGAATGCTTATACATAATGTTTTGTTAGCAATACACCCGCCAAGTGTTCGGTAAAATGCCTGAGAGAGCAAAACTGTGAAATTTTATGAAGGTTGTGGGTAATTATGTATAGAAGGTGCTTATGGTGTAGCCGTTAGCAAAATAATAAGTTAAGTACGCTTAAGGTAGAGTCCATATGAGAATTCGGATTTGAAAGTATGGTTTGGTAAAAAGTTACGCATTGGGAACTTGTACCTTATTCTCCAATGATGTGATGCTCACCATGTAATTGATGCGCTTGATTTATGGTGATTAAGAGTGAATGTGTACGAATGTGAAATGCGTAGTTTATTGATAAGTGATAATGTTGGAGTTATGTCGTGTACTTATGTAAGATGATAATTTTGAGTGTGTGAATGTTGAACAATGCGATTGTCGAATATAGAGTTATGAAAGCATAAGTATGTGTAAATTGGTTGTGTATATTGTGTATGTGACTAGGTGATCATGTAGTTGTATGTGTTATACAACATTATGTATGGAATTAATATGATGTCGTTAATATGGTCTAAGTGGTTGACAAATCATGTCGTATGCGTGCTAGTGAAAGTCAATGTAGATAAGAGTTGGAAAAACGAATATTAGTATGAATGAGCAAAAATGCTAATCATAATGTGATTGTGATGACATGAAAGGATAGGAATCACATTAGCATGGACTCATGAACGGAAGGTTAACGGGTCAAGCGGAGGCGAGGAATCAAGCATGAACACTAACGCTTAAGGTAAGTGACTTCTGACTCACTTCTTAGTATACATAAGGACTTTCTTGTCTATAAATGAAGGGAAGCTATGTATGGTATGAAATGATTGAAAGTATTAAGATAAGTATTGATATACATAGTCAAAGGTAGTTTGTGGACCAAACGGGTCAA